>NW_027121259.1:0-22978 GCF_030686945.1 Centruroides vittatus
ACACTAAATATACAGGTACAGATCCAACACAAAGACCACGAATACCAAAAATCGACACGTCAAAGGTAGAAAGAAAAAACTAAATTATGTAAACGCTCACTTACTACTACACTACATTCATTCAATTTCTACACTTTCAGACATTCATACATTAGTTTAAGCTGGGGCAGTCACAGTTGTGACACACCATAGACTGAAAATACAATGACAGACAAATACACAGAAAACACAATTCTATCACAAGCCTGCCTGGCAGAGAAGAATAGAAACACAAATAAATGACATTAGACAGCAATTAGGCAGGCTGACACAATACACAAAAAACAACATAACACCCAAATTAAAGAAACAGCTCAAAAACATTTTCAATAAAATAAAAACACACACAAAACACGAATATCACAACACACATTGCAGAATACACCGACACACTAAAACGAAAATTCTCAGCCCAAGCACGTAGACTCAAACGATACAAAACATGTTCACTACGAAAACAACAAAATAAATTATTCACAAACAATGAAAAACTTTTCTACAGACAAATCAGTAACAAAACAAACACTGATAGTGACATACCACAGAAGAAGTGGCACACCAACAGAAGAAGAACTCACAACTTACTGGTCTTCTCTTTGGTCCAGTGCTGTTACACGCAATGCTGATGCAGGCTGGATGGAAAAGGAGAACAAAAACTTGCATAACATACCAACTATGCCCTGTGCTGAAATAAATGTATACGACATCCGCTGCTCTGTTAACAGAACAGAGAGCTGGAAGACATCTGGTGTAGACAACATTCGCAATTTCTGGTACAAAAAATTTACATCACTGCACAAGGAACTAGCTAAACATCTAACACATCATCATCAATCCACAAGACATGCAAAAATTTCATACTCGGGGCATCACCTACATGAAACCTAAAAACAATAATACCACAGACTCCACACAATACAGACCAATTACATGTCTTCCAACACTACAAATTATTGACATCCTATATCGCAAACAAAATATACAAACATGTTGAAGAACACAATATTCTTACAGAACAACAAAAAGATTGCCGTAGAAATCACATGGGATGCAAAGAACAGTTACTCATAGATTCAGTCATTCTACGGCAAGCACACAAACAACACAGAAACATACACATGGCATATATAGACTACAGAAAAACATTCGACAATGTTCCGCACAGTTGGGTGCTACATATTCTACACATGAACAAAATACATCCATTACTCATTGCATTCTTTCAAAACACTATGACACTATGCAGCACTGGAGAACAACACTACATCTCAGGGTTAGTAACACTTCCATACAAACAAACCAAATATTCATTAGGCGAGGAATTTTTCAAGGAGATTCCTTGAGTCCTCTCTAGTTCCGCTTAGCCCTAAACCCATTATCCAACATGTTAAATAACACGCAATATGGCTACAATATCAGACATGAAAAAACAACACCGTTTACACTGTTACATCTCATGTACTGTACATGGACGACATAAAACTTTATGCATCCACACAAAATCAACTTCATAAATTCCTACAAATCATATATTCATACACCAATGACATACAAATGGAGTTTTGCCTAGACAAATGTAAAGCACTTCACATAGAAAAAGGAATCCTGAAGAAAGAAGATTTTGCACTTGGAAATGGGGACGTTATTGAATCCATGAAAGAGGGCGAGTTCTACAAGTATTTAGGATTCCACCAGGCCAAACTAACAGAATATGCACAATTAAAGCAAAAATTAATTAAAGAATACCAGAGTAGGTTAAATGCTATTCTCAGAACAGAGTTAAATGCGAAACACACAGTTAAAGCAATAAACACATATGTCATCCCAGTACTCACATATTCTTTTGGAGTTATACATTGGACTCACACAGATCTTAAGCAACTCCAAAGGAAAACAAGAACAAGACTCACTAAGCATAAACAACTTCATCCTAAATCCGCCACAAAAAGATTAACCCTTCCACATAAAGAAGGTGGATGTGGCCTGATAGACATAGTTAATAGTGATGTAACGAATAGTATATTCGGCCTCAGCCGAATACCGAATATTCGGCCAAACTATTCGGCTTGATTAACGCACATATAAAAATTAGCGCGCAAACCTCATTATGCAAGGATCGCGCACCCTGCTCTCTATTGGCCCGATGTCACTACGATTTTTTCTTCCGGTAGGTCTAAATTATTTAAATTAATTAATTAAATTATAATTATTAAAGTTATATGAGATTGAGCCTAACGTCTACCTCTAGTGCCAAAGTGGTTTATAATTTATGTAATAGCCGTAAATAGCCCGATATGATTCGGCAGTTGTTGGTATTTAGATGTAAGTTATAACTTATAAGTTATTTTATTTGCAATCAATCTTTTTAACTCTTTAATTAAGCAGTAAAATTTTATTTTTACTACGTATTTGTAGACTGAATAGTACCCTAAGGATATATACTTTAGTGGGGACATATGGTCTAGTTTCTCCCCAGATGTGGAACAATTCAAACATATTATTAACTTCACAAACATTCTGTTTCTGAAGTTTTGTGATATTTTGTTGCTATTGTTTTTGTCAATATTTTTAAAATTAAGATGATTTCAAATGTTATCTTTTGCATATAATGAGAAATGCTCATTCTTTGCTTTATATTTAAAATAAATTATTTAGTAGTTACTTCTAGAATCTCTATCTTCTAGAAATAAATAATTATTTCATTAAATACGATAAGTTTCAATAAAACGTTTCGTAAATCACTTTAAAATATCGTAAAAAATATTAAAAAATACAAGAATTCGAATATAACATAATTAACTAAACAATAACACTAATGCCCGATACATTCTAACCTACACGCCATCAATGCCATAAGATATAGGGCTAGATAGAGGCTATAATATTATTTTAATTACGAAATAATTTATTAGAGTTAGACACTATTTCTTATTAACTTTAATAATTATAATTTAATGTTTAGCATTAATAAAAGTTTCCAAAATGATTAATTTACTGTGTTTTTGTTATTTCTTACTCCTGTTTTTAGGTATTCGGTATTCGGCCGAATAGCGAAAAATAGGCCGAATACCGGGTAGTAACCGAATATTCGTTATATCACTAATAGTTAACCTTCACTACAAGCAAATACAGTCACTGCGAGAGTTTTTCTACAAAAAGCAAGAAACATCACAGTTACATAAAGCAGTAACTCTAGCAAACTCGAATAACACACCATTAAATTTACAATCACAACATATGGACACGACACAACATATAAAAAGCATAGACACCATTAAGCAATCGTGGGCTCAAAAGGCACTCCATGGCAGGCTTCCTTACGACCTGGCTCAGGATTTTGTTGACAAAACTGCATCAAACAGCTGGTTAGCTCGGGAATGCCTCTTTGTGGAGACAGAAGGATTCATGATTGCCATACAGGATCAGATCAAAAATACTAAAAACTACAGAAAACACATACTCAGAGATACAACACTCACAAATGGCACACAACGCCGGATTAAGCCTCTAGCAGGCCCTAGACAAAATTTAAATTGGAGCCCCATTTAAATAAGTTGCATCTAAACAAATCTTATACAAAGTGACATTAGCGTAGCTAGTATGGGTGACACCCGGTGCGGATATCGTGGTGTCACCCATAACTTTTTCACTCTTTTATAAAACACGATTGAATTGTAATATCTTCGCACTCGAGCAACTTGAACGCTATATCGAATATGCGATGTCGCGATGTATACGTTTAGATTTAGAAAATAAATCATAACCATCCATACATCAGTACTACCACGAGACGCGGCCGTAGGAATATTTGTAGATGGCGCGAGAGATCCCGTGGCGTACATTACTTCTGACGCACGGGTGGCTGTTGACCTTTTTTTTTTCTTTTTTTTAGGTAATGGCTAATCGAGCGGAGTTTAGTGAGAATTGTTAAATACAGCCTTTTCTGTCCTATCGAATTTCGAAATCGAAACTATGCAGTCTTCTGCACTGAAGCCGGGGCCCTCCGGATTACGGGCCCTAGACATTTGCCTACTTTGCCTATTCGATAATCCGGCCCTGATGACACATGCAATAAATGTCATATCATGCCAGGAACTATACAACACATCACATCCGGTTGCAAGCTCTTCGCACAGACAGATTATTTACACAGACATAATCAAGTAGCAAATGTAATACATCAAGAGCTTGCAAAGAAACACAAATTAGTGGAAATCGATAAACCGTGCTACAAATACATTCCACAGACAGTATTGGAAAACAACGCACACAAAATGTGCTACGACAGAGCCATAATCACAAATAAAACAATTTACCACAACAGACCATACATCACACTCATTGACAAACACAATAAAATCACATAAATTATAGACATATCCATTCCAAACACTCACAATGTACAAAACACATGCACTGCAAAAGTCAGCAAGTATACAGAACTCGCCCAGGAAATAAGGCATCTGTGGAGGATGGATGGGGTGTTTATTGTACCTGTTGTTCTCTCCTCTACAGGTGTAATACCCCACACACTACACAAAAGCCTGGAAACATTACAATTGAATAGAAACACATACATCACTCTTCAGAAGACCACTATATTGAATACATGCCACATTGTTAGGAAATTCCTTATTTCCTAACAATGTGGCATGTATTCAATATAGTAACACTTATTTAATTTTAGTTCTGTTTTGGTTGCTATGCCTTGACTCTGGTCGGGCATAGTACACAGCCACTGGTGTCAACCGAGTATAATCCACTAAACCCAACATAATAATAATAATAATAATAATTAAAACAACAATTAGTGGATTAACATTCGTAGAGAATAAAAACTTGAGTTAGGTAACACAACAGTAAAAATAACCATAAATTATTTAAAATGTAATATTTGGCCTTATTTAAAAGCGTTCGTCAGGTTACATTATTCTTCATCTATCACAGAACATCAGAATACCATCTGCAAACGCCTATTTAAAAATTTAAATCAAACTATTAACAACACTAAAAAATTTTGACAAAACAGTAAACTTAGGTTAAAAATATCATAAATCTTGACTAAGAATCTTTCTTGTCATTAAGTAAGCATTCTTTGTTCAAAAACTGTAACGTTGAACTAAAGGTTATAAATGAGATTTTTGTGTCATGCCTGCCTCCCATCATTTTTGAAGTTGTCCAAAAGAGGTCACAAATGGGAGGTATAATTGTACATATACTGTATATGCATTATTTTATGATGTTTTGACTGACTACTTTATTTATTACTCAATCCAATCTGTAATAATAAACATAAGTTGTCTTTAAACTTTCATCACCCAGCAAACACTAAGATAAAAAATAATAAGGACTTTAAAAAACCTGATTCATTGGATTAAAAATAAACCTTATGCCGTATATGATATCAAATAGTAATAACATATCGAATGAAAAATCATAAAGTTATCATAAAATATTTTATATCATAGAAATCAATTTTTCTGAAATTAACACACACTCATTTAAATTGTGTTTTTATTGCTTTATTTTAACAACAGTTATTTTAAAGAATTTATTATTAACTTTTTGTAATCAGAAAATTATTCATAATCCATTTCTGATTAAGAGATTTGCATCACAAACGTTAAGAATAAATTGAATTGAACTAAAAAGAGAGGTGATCACAAGCACAGATGAATTTTACATTCATTCCACATATGTCCAGTCTGAAAGATGGGAACCTTTCTTTCCTCTATCCCCGACCAAGCTATTCCTTCTCTTTCGTGTCCCCTCAGTTCTCCGAATTCTTGACGATTGCAGATGTGGAATTAATGGGGACAGGTGTTAATGAGTACTAGATTTTAAACTCTGCTTACACATCATAGTATTTTAATCTACTTTATTTCTAGTGTTGCTTTATCTTCAAAAAATTAAATAAATTTCTATTAGTATTTATTCAGTTTTAATTAGGAAATTTATAATTTGTTGTGAATGTGTTTAATACATTTCGCATTTTTTCACAAATTTAATCAATTATAATTATTTTTATTATAAAATTCAAATCCTAGATCTTACCCTTTTTGAAATCCAAATGATCGAATGCGTGTGAATATTCGTGACCAATTATAAAGGCGATCCCACCAAAATTAAGATAACTATTATAATAAATACGATAAAAATTGTTAGTTAGTTTAGAATTTAGACTTATTTACTTAGAGAGTTTTGATACTTACTGAGGTAATCCATAAGCATAAAAGGGAGGATGCAACACTGCTAATGGTATTTCTACAATATACAGAAATTTAATAATATTTACACAAAATTAATATAAATTTATGTTGTTTCAGAATATGTTATAAATTAATTAGTTAAAATATAATTTAAACTTAATTAGATAAATAATTAAATCTACTACTTAGTAAAATTCAGTTATCATGTTTTTTAACTCATAAATGTATGAAAAAAATTCATGCCTATTATCATTCCCGTTTCAAGATATTTCAAACTTGCACCAACCTCCATTGGATGGAATATTATTCTATTTAGGAAAATAACCAATCAGTTTATATATATATATAAAAATAATATTATATTAAGTAAAATTTGCTTACTCTTCCCGAAGATAAAAATGAATTCTTGGATTAAACATCTCATTGAAAATCGTTTGCTTATTCACAACTAAGAAATTTTGAATATAATTATCTGTGATATTTATCTGGAAAAAATAATAATTTCACTATATATCAAATAATTACTGTAATTACTTTTTCGTTACTATAACATCTGTTAAGTGTTAACTATCACACCAATTTAAAATTTTTTTAACGTTTATAAAAATTAAATAATACATTTGCTTTATACATCAATATTATATTAAAAAATCGATTTTAACATCTTCGATACCAAGAAAACAATAAAAAATATAAAACAAATCGAATTTATCAACATTAAATAAATGAAGGCGATGCGTAAGGGAGGAGTTTTGGGTGATAAACATTAGTGCGCGTCTCGTTATTGTTTCATTCGAGTCTAGAAAAATACCAACTTTATTGATAAGGTAAGTAGACGAATTTCTCTCTTGAGTACGGAATTTAGACTGAGCTATTATTGACTTACAAGCTACGCTGAAACGTTTTAGAGAAGGTTTAATTTCAGTGTTTCTCTGTCAGAATATTAAACATCGTATTACAGAACTCAATTCAAATGAAAAAAGATTTGAATGTTTTATGTAATGTAACAATTTAATTATTTGGGATTTTCCTGAATTAGATAATAAAGATATATTCTTCTTTGTCTAGAGAAATTGAAAATGTTTTTAGAATCTTTGGAAATGAATATAAAAAGAATGGTGCTAAAATAGTTTTTTACATATCGGAAATTGGTGAAGGTCAAGAAAAAAGTATTTATGTAAGACGTTTCTACTAAATTGATGATTAAATGGAAAGTTGCTTGACACAAATCAAGCTTTGGAATCGAGAAGAGTGTTAAATAAAACTCGCATTTTTGCACTTTCGGTTTACTTTTTATATTAAACTTTCACTTGAAACGTGAGGGAATGGTGTAAATGACTTAAAGCAATTTAAATTTGAATGAATTGTGTTGTGCAGGGAGCGGGTTTCTGCGAAGAGAAAAATATTGTTTCATTGGCAGGTAAATAAAGTTAATTTGTAAATTGTTCACATTTAAGTAAGAATAAAGAATCCTATTTTGTATGGATAAGAAACAACTTGTTTGTAAAACCGACGTTAGTCCGTTGAAAAGATTAAACTATATTAAAATTGATGTAAATTCTTCAAACTTTTGTTGCATATAGGACTATTGTTTGGGTACTTGTTGAAATGAAAGGGAGGATTTCATAAATTTGAAAGATTTTCTCTATTCGTTACTCTTAGTTTAAAATACTTTACCTTGATTCCGCAAAGATTTCAGAAATAAATTGATTCTTCAAGCAAGATTTTTTTTTAATTCAGAGAAAATTAGAAATTAGGTTGGAGCTATCCTCTGTTGATAATTTAACTTTTGACTTTCTCGACTTAAAACTTAGGTTTCAAGGAAAGTTAGCATTTTTTCAATGTCAATAATTCAGAAATTCTTCTTACAACGGCCGACAATGACAATTTCGAATTTAGAAATAAGGCAAATAAAAAATAATTATAAACTGAATTCGTGCTATACAAAGATTTTGCAATATTTCGCGCCTTTGACTTCCATTAATTCCGGGAGAAACGTTATAATTTAATTCAGGTTATTTTGCAAATTCGATGTAACCATTAGGCTTATAACATCTCAGCTTATGAACTTTTTCTACAAAAATTACGTTGCGATACTTTAAAGAATTTAAAATTAATATATTAATATATAATAATTAAGTATATTTCTTAAGATACATAATGAATTGAGGAACGATGACAAACTTTTTCCTTTTGATAGAAATGCCAGGTGCGGTTTGCTTATTTGTTCGCTTTAGATGCAGATACCAAATTTTTGGAAGTAGGGGAGAGCGGGGCTACAAGTTCCGTTTTTTAATCAACCTTATATTTTGTTAAGGAAACATAATTCTAGCATAAGTATTAAGAGATTAAAATTTAGTAATATATCTAACTTTGCTATAAATACAGTTTTTGGGGTTGATTTTTTGTAAGTTTTTTTTATAATTAATAATACAATACCTAAAGTCGGAAAGTAACAACTTACCCCGGTTCGGGGCTAGTTGTTAACAGGGTGGGGCAAGTTGTTACAAGATCTATGGAAGGTGTAATATGTAAAAAAACAATAATTTATTTAACTAACGAGGGAACTGTCGGAGTGTCATCTAATAGATTTTAATAAAATTTAGTTAATAATTACGTTAAAACTATACAAACTCTATGACAAATTTCTAGAATTCACTAAAAGTGTTAATCAGAGTTATTAGCAATCAAATGTCGTACTATTTTATAGTGGTTTAACACAAATATGCAAATTTTTAGAAGTGAAAGGGTCGCGGAGGAAGACGGCGATATTACATTTAGAATAAATTCTAAAATTTTCGAAAATGGGAGAAGAATTAATAAAATTTAGTTTAATTACGTAAAAAGTATACAAACTTTATATCAAATTTGTAATGTTTACTATAAGTGTTAACACAAATATGCAAATTTTTAGTAGTGAAACGGTCGCGGAGAAAGACGGTGCTATTACATTTATGAATGAATTGTAGTTTTCGAAAATGGGAGAATTAAATGTAAATATTCAAAACATTATAGCAGAATTTAAACGTTTATGTAATAATGTTTGGCCTACAGAAATATTTGTAGGCCTAATATTTCAGACGTTGATAAACAGGTAGCCAAACTGCTTTTTAATGCATTTAGCGATATTTTAAGTAGTTATGTAAGTAGAGATGACGAAGAGTTTTGTCAGATGGAAAATAATAATTTGATTATAGATAGGCCTATTTCAGATAATAAAATAACACGTCTGCTTCTAGAGAAAGAAATTGATAACGCAGACACTGACTGTGAATCAGGATATTCAGATGATGAAAAATTCGATAAGAATATTATCTCAACAAAACGAAAAGAAGAAATTCTTAACTTGCATAAGAAACACCCAAAATGGAAATTACACACATTACAGCGGAAAGGAGCTAAAGAATTAAAACGTTTTAGTGATTTATATAAATGGGAAAAACAATTTAAATCTGGAAAGCATAGAATTGAAACGTTAAAAATCATTAAAGAACATACTAAACAAATGTTTGACGAAGCTCGAGGCAGCTATAAAATTGTTAAAGGAAATCAATTAAAAATATCGGCATTACAAAAATTTCTTCAACTGAATAGTTCAATTAAATTTGCAGTTAGTGATTCTTGGGTTGCAAAATTTAAAAAAGAATATAGATTAGTATCTCAAAAGATTACAAAACTTGTAAATAAAACAGAAATAGTGAACGAAAAGGATATTTTAGTAAAAGCTGCGCAATTTCAAACAACAGTAAAAAATTTATTGCCATCTTATTCGCGTAACTTCATATTCAATACGGATCAGTGTGGTTTTTCATACGAAATGATTTCATTAAGAACACTTTCATATAAAGGAGAAAAAAACACTATTACTTGGAGAATGTGCAAATCCAATAAAGTTACGCATTCCTACACTGTTCAATATTTAGTTAATGCTAACGGACAAGTTGTAGGTAATGTATTTATTTGCTTACAAGAGGCTCATGGAACCTTTGGACCTAGAGTTCAAGCATCGCTGTTCAATACCCCAAACGTAACTGTTACAGCTAGCTCATCTGGCAAATTATCTACAGCAATTATTACAAACTATGTAAAAGACGTATTATTTCCAAATATAACAGAAAACTCTTTATTAATAATTGACTCGTGGAGTGGACAAACAAATATTAATATTTATAATACAGTATTTCAAACATCTACAAATCGAAATTCATGCGAAATATTAATTATTCCACCAAAGTGTACGTCTATATGCCAACCTTTAGATGTCGGATTTCATAGACAATTAAAACTTTTAGCTGAAGAAATTTTAAATGCTATACAATTATTCTCTAATGAAATTGTTTTGGACAACTAGAAATGGCATTATAAAATTACATTCGATTCTTCATCATCAATTATCTGCGCCAATATTTAATAATTTGATTAAACATGCATGGTTCGCTTCTGGACTCATAAATGAAAAGTGTCAATTCTTAAATGTAAAACAAGTTTGTTTTTCTTTTTTAAACACTGACAGTTTAAATTGTGTCGAGAGTAATTGCGAAAATCTTCGATTTGTTAAATGTGCACGATGCCAACAGATTCTTTGTTTATTTTGCTTTGTTGAAAAATATCATGTAAATAGTTGTCCATCTAATAATTTGTGAATATAATAACTTTTAAATATATCTATTAAAATGTATTTATTTATTACGTTTCGATTGTTTTCTTTATATTTATTCTATCAATACTTTTATATTAAATTTCATTGTTAAACTAGTATATATATTAACACACTAAAAATAAAAAATTTTTAGTTAAATAACAAGTAAAAATTATACTCTTTCCATTTCCGACTTCGAGGATTCTATGAGCCAAAACAAGACAAACAAATAGCAAGGAACAACAATTATTTTATTAATTTATCCATATGCATTTCGCCATCTAGGCGTCATCAGTGGATACATCAGGATGTTATTCGTTGATTACGTTTTATACCCAGCAGCCGTTCCCAGCATGCATCAACAATCAATCCAGCATTCAAATTAAGTAAATTTACATGTTCGGCGAAAGTCCTCGAAGTCGGAAATGGAAAGAGTATAATTTTTACTTGTTATTTAACTAAAAATTTTTTTATTTTTAGTGTGTTAATATTACCACCGATCCCATTGGTTTTAATAATTGATTTTATAGTATATATATCTAATCTTTTATAATATTTATTTGAGTTTCCTTATTGAGTTATTCCTTCTTCTACTCTGTAAATGTAATACAGTGATACCTCTGTTTTCGTAGTGTTTAATACTAAAAAAAATTAAGAAATTAATATAAAATGAGTATAAAAAACTAATACAATGGTCTCCGAAACAGAATCGCCATCTAACTGTTTTTGATTGATCGAAATTAATAATAACTGTTCGGCCTCTTCAATTGTTTGCGGTCTCTGTTTCATTAGCACATTTACGCCTTTCGCTACATTAGCCTCCTTTTTGCTTCCTTTTTCGCCACAACGAAACTTATCGTGGATGCCGACTTCCCGTACAGTACATGCGACCGATTTCAGCAATCTTAATGCCGGTCACGTATTTTTTAATGATTTCCTTCAACTCGATCGTGTTCCTGGCCTTGTTCGAAGGGCTACTGGCTCTGGAAACTTTCTTTGGTCCCACGATGGAACTAAAAAGAATGGAAGCAATGGAATTGTTTGGCTAGACGCGCGGAGTAATGCTCATACAGCAAAAAACACCGCCACGATGACTTGTGAGCAGAAAAATGCGTGGGTCGCTCTTTGTTTTCGCAAAATTAGCAACGAGATCATGTGACACTCCGACGAAATCCGAGGCAATTTTTTTGCAAAAAATGACGAAAACCAAAGTCAACGAAAATCGAGGTATTACTGTATCTTCCTCCGCGACCCTTTCACTACTAAAAATTTTCATATTTGTATTAAACTACTATAAAATAGTACGACATTTGATTGCTATTAATCCTGATTAACACTTTTAGTAAACATTACAAATTTAATATAGAGTTTGTTTACTTTTAACGTAATTAAACTAAATTTTATTAATTCTTCTCCCATTTCCGAAAATTCCAGCATTTATTCTAAATGTAATATCGCCGTCTTCCTCCGCGACCCTTTCACTTCTAAAAATTTGCATATTTGTGTTAAACCACTATAAAATAGTACGACATTTCATTGCTAATAACTCTGATTAACACTTTTAGTGAATACTACAAATTTGTCATAGAGTTTGTATAGTTTTAACATAATTATTAACTAAATTTTATTAAAATCTATTAGATGACACTCCGACAGTTCCCTTGTAAGTATGTATTTAAAGACTAATCAATAATATCTTATCAATAATTACTTGTTTTTCTTAAATTTATTATAAATAAAACATTTTTACGTTTCAACATTTATAACTTTTACTTAAAGAAAAGGGGAGAAAGGAACATCCTTTCCAAGTTCTTGTATAACACCAGAAGTTGCAGGCAAATTTACAACTCCCGATGACCCTGACTGATCCAAGATTTGTCTTTCATCAGTAAAGCTTACATTTAACAAATACTCTGCTAACTTGTTTTCCTGTTCTTCAATAAAGACCAATTTTACTTTTTTGTAGCCAATCGCAGTGTTTTCTACTCCAGGTTTCAACTTCTTTACAAATCTATATAACGTCATATGACAAATATCTAATTCTCTGGCAACAGTTTTTATTTTTTAACCATTTTTAATAAGTGCATCTGCAGCTCTTTGCATCAACTCCCGAGATACAGAACCTCGTGTTGTTTTTCGAATATAAGTCCGCATACTGCAAAAGGGGGGAAACATTATTTTTACTGCATTACCGGTACAGATGAACTGGGGCAAGTTGTTCCAAGGTCACAACATGCCCCCAAAGAAGGGAACATCTAGCCCCGATAGCACATGGGTTCAAAACAGCAGCTACTAGATTAGGTTATGAGACATATACAGTTTTAGAGTAGTATATCAAGATACTCGATATATTTTTGAATAAAAATACCAAACAACTAATCGCTAATTATTTAAATTCGCCAGATATACCAAAAATAACAAACACGAAAATATTTACTTATGTGGATCAGCGACGTACAGGCTCTCTTTCCAATGTACCGGACGTCACTGGCCTGATTAAGATAGCTGCCGTCGGTGCGCAGAAACGTTCGATTTCATGACATATTGACTAATTATATATATATTTTTTCCTTGTGGAGCTATTTCAATCGGAACAACTTACCCCGGGAACTTTTAGCCCCGCTCTCTCCTACTTTAGCCCTACTTCGAAAGTACCTATAGAGGGGGTGCAGTCACGTGATATAACGTCATCGCTCCGCCCAACAAAAAAATCGTCCGCCATATTGGTTGCTGATTTCACGTTACCTTGCTTGATCACTATTATGTCAATATGAAAGAAAAAAATTTTACCACACTTTGCAGCCGATTTGAAAGGTAATGATTTCATAAAATGTAAAGAGAAAACATTTTTATTGGATGGGATCCATACGAAATGAAACAAACGGATTTTTCATCCAACGATTTAACCACGTGGCCAACTATAGAACATAGAGACAGTAAATTATTTGGTTTTAACAACTAACCCTGTCACACTGGTCAGATGAAGGCATACAAATCACTCGTTGCTAATAATTATTTGACAAGCGGATTTATTCATCGTGATATTTTATTCGAAATGATTTAATTTTGCTTGTAGGAAAGGTACTGTACGTATCTTCATGTGAGACTTTCCATTACTAATAACATAACTGCGTTAATATAAAGATGAATGTAATTTTATATTTAGTAAAATTTTAAGTTAAGTTGTATTTATAATTACCATTAAATTTTTTTTCTTTTGTCATTATGGTTTTGTGTTGCGCAAGTCTCTAACAACCTATTATTAAAATTAAATTAATTAGCCTAATAAATGTGGCTATAATAAATTGGAGGGCCTATCACATCAGGGATTCCCTGGAACAAAACAGACTATAAATTTTTACAAAAATTCGCCTTTAATTAACCACAATCAATTTTTAGTAGAATGCATTTCGGGCACAAAAACTCCTCATCAGCCTACATACACCCATACAGTATAAGCACAAATAATTTTTACAATCCGCGTATGGCGATATTGTAAAAATTATTTATATTATATTATTTATTTTGTTTACTTTGGACGTTATTGTGAACTAGGACTTGTTATACCAAGGAAACAGAATCACATAATTTCAATTAAAATATTTTTATTGTAACTTCAATCCACTAAATTTTAGCTGTTTGAGCCAAAGCCCCTCCATAGCAGTCGTTACATTTTCTAATTACAATTTTAAAAAAATACGCATTAATTCTTACGAAAGTTTTAAAAGTATTTTTAAAAAAATTTATATTTACAGCTTTATATTTTAACATACCTACATATATTTTTTTCAACATTTATAACAAGTCCTAATTCACAATAATCTCCAAAGTGGCCAAAAGCATAATATAATTAAAGACAATATATATATCAAAATATATATATTGATATATAAATTATTGTTTGCCTGTGTATAATTGGCAGTGAATCACTTGCAGTAGTGGACTGAACCACTGAGAAATTAAAAATTCTCCAGTGTTCCGTTTACTTGATGGCAGGTTTGACTTAACTTTATATATATCGGTCTATATTTCGTATGGATAGTATTTCCGTGCCGAATATTGTTGCCAGTCCAATGATGATCCCTTAATAACAGCTTTCAAGTAGACAGTAATCAAGCAGAACTCGAAAAAATGAATATAGAACCTTACATCATGGAATTATTAGAATTTACTTACAAAAGTAATTATTTTGAGTAAATTATACACAAGAGGGTGGTATTAGTATGGGGTCAGTCATCGGACCGAAGCTCGCAGAAATAATAATGATTGAAATAGACGAAAAAATTAAAAGTATACCCAGTATACAATATTACAAAAGATATGTTGATGACATTTTGATTGTATATAATGAACTAGAAATTAATATTAAAGAAATAGAAAAAATCATAAATAATATAAATAAGGAAATTCAATTTACAATTGAAGAAGAAAATATAACTGATAATAGTATACAGCAGGGGTGGCCAACTTTTGTGCACATAAGATCTACTTTTTACCGTAAAAATGTGTCGCGATCGACTTGTTGTCATAGGCATAGTCTAAATGGAGAGGGGGAAGTGTGAAATACATACTATGTTTATACACTGTTTCAGTACAAAGTGCACTCATTGCTTATGAGTCGAGTCATAACTGCATGCAGGGCCGGATTTACCAATCCAGGGGCCCTGGAAACAAATTCGGTAGGGAGTAAACCCTTTAAGAGTAAAACAAATTCCCTTTAAGAGTAGGCAAATTTGATGATTTAGAAAATTTACACAAAATACTGTACTTTCAACTAGATTTCAACTATGAAGTTGTAAATTTCATTTAAAAATAAGGTTATTGTAAACATACATATATTTTATTGTGTAAAACTAATTATTTTAATTTAATTGAAAAATACCTATGTAAAATTTTTTCCCGAAATTTTCTGATGTTTCATAGGTTTTTTTCCGGGTTTGGTTTTCTTTGCCTGTGGCTCTCATGATTAGGCCACACTAGGCTGTCGCAGTAAGAGGGGAAAAAAAAATAATGTTTAAACAGTTTTGTGGGGGCCCTGGGCACCGGCCCTAAATGTCCCTATGTAAATCCGGCCCTGACTGCATGCATACAGTTGAATTCGGTTACAAATATAATACATTAAGTCAAGACATCGCTAGCGATCGACCAAAATTGGCTTTGCGATCGACCGGTCGATCGCGATCGACTTGTTGGCCACCCCTGGTATACAGTATCTAGATGTACCTGTACAAGTACTAATCACAAGAAAAGAGAATGAGTTAGTATTTGAGCCTTTTAAAAAACCATGTTCGACCGAAACTACATCGAGATATCACTCCAATATACCTTTGTACATTAAAAAGAATGTTTTTACATGGAATATAAAAAGATACGAAACAGAACTAGTGAAGAAATGAACAAAAATAAATATATAAATGATCTAAAGAAAAAATTTAATTTAAACGGGTATCCTACTAGATTAATTAATAAATGGCAACAAAGAATCGATAACACTATCAAAATAAAAGAAGAAAAAGAAAAAATAAAAGTGAAAGTCAAATATTTAGGTTTCCCATATATAAAAAATACGTATGAGAAAATAGATACAGAAATGAGGAAAAATAATATGAAACTTGCCCCAAAATATGAAAATTTATTCTCTAGATTAAAGGCTAAACGAAGTAAGGGAAAACAAAAAATAAATAAAGAGGAAATGAAAAATATTGTGTATAAAATACCTTGTACATGCAAAAACAATAGTTTTTATATAGGCGAGACTAAACGCAAACTTAAAATACGTGTTAAAGAGCATGTATCTGATTTGAAATATCACCGACTAAATTCAGTATTCCACGGCCACTGCGTAATGAATAATTGCAACATTGACAAATCCAATATACAGATCTTACACAAAGAAAAGAAGGCATATCATAGAAAGTTTAAAGAGAGTGTCGAGGTAATTAAAAATAAACATCAGAATTGTATAAACAGAAATTTAAGTATTAAAATTTGCGAAAACTAGATAAAAATATTATAAATATGTTAGAGATTACTGGATATTATTGTACGTTAATTACAAGTGCTTAATGTTTTTTTTATATAACGATATATTAATTGTAAAAATACGGATGTATTTTAGGTGTTGATTAATATTATAGAAATTTAAGTTTGTATCCAAAATATTCTATTGCTGCATACCGATATTTATGCAAATTGGCAGACTGGATTGTGCTGTTGGGATAGTTGTGCGCGAGACCCGTCTGAACAACCACAACACTTATTGTGTAAATCAGAATCACAATTTAAGATATAAATCATAGGTAAACTAGTTACTGTCATAATATGTTTGTAAATTTTATTTGAACATTAATTTTAAATAACTAAATTTCGTCATATTTAAATGTTATGCCGTCAAGCTCGCTACATGTCAAATAGCTTACTCTTCACTCGTTCCATAAAATTGGATATAGTCTACTACGTTTCTTGCCTGTATGTTCATATTTACAATTTTGAGGTATGTTCCTTTTAATTATGTAATATCTGAGGGATGTTTAATTCGTGTATGCATATTTCTCAGGTCAATCATCAGCGTTAACTATCAACGTTTAATGTTTGGAATATCAAAATTATAAATATCTTAATGTATTATAGGTGAATATTAATTTGGTATCAATTTCTTCTCTTTGCGGATAATTTTATTGTATATTTAAATCTGTTTACCGATATTTATGTAAATTAGAGAACCGAATTGCGTCGTCATAACAGATGTACGGGAGCTGTGTCTGTAAATACTACAGTTATTGTGCAACTTTAGATGACGAATTGGGATATACACTTCAGGTAAAACACTAGCCGTTATAATTTGGGTTAATTTGCGCCTAGGTATTCCAAGATGGCGGCCTAATCGGTTGTGACTGCCAACGCTCCCGACGGCGACTGTTGAAAGCGAGACGCGATGCCGACGATCCCGACGGCGGCCGTTGCGGGCGAGACGCGATCACGTGACCACCTCGGAAAAACGCCGACGCCTAACTAAAAAAAATGTGCGTTGCATGTAAAAACTAGTACTACTACTATTACTCACCTGCACGAAGGCTGTCATTTTCGCTTCTTTTTTTCGGTAAAAACAGTGCTTCCGGATTTGACGAATTTCGAAATTATCCAAATCAACGTCTCCTCGCTCCTGTCGTTGGCCTTGCAAACAAAGCATGCGAGGTTATCCTCGCGACACAAACTCCGCCGACTACCCATCTCGTGCCCTTCAGTTTGCGACCCTTTTTGTATTTACGTCTGACTATCACGGTCTGTCGTCGATTTCCACGGTTCTGCCGGGTCCTCCTATTTTAAACGACGAAACATTCTCCACGGCTATCATCATTACTGTCGTGGCTATAATTTGGCTTTAGGAGGGCGGCGGGCACATCTCTGCGCTGAGAGGGCGCTTTTGTACCATTGAAGCACGAGGTGTGCTTTTTACCTTTCATGTAGAGCTGGTGACTTTTTACCTTTCATGTAGAGCTGATGACCTTTATAGTTGACAATAAAGTTGTTATGTTGTTAAACAGTTAGATTAATTGAGAATATAGATATCCTAGCATGCGACAATAACGTAACAAAGGGTTATGGGCCCAGGAAGAAATTCCAGCGTCGATGCAACTGGATTGAACGACCAGCCACGGTAAGCCTAAATTTGCTATCTTAGAAACCGAACCTTTATAACGAATAGAATGGCCGAAATAGGACATGGTCAGTTACCGAAGTTTACGGGTAACAATTTCACAAGCTGGAAGTACCGTATAATGGCCATCCTAGAAAGTAGAGATCTGGGAAATCTGTTAATAGACGACCCACCTACGGGTCCCGCCGAAGAGGCGAAATGGAAAAAAACGGACTCACACAAGGTATATAGAGATAAGGTAGCGCAACTCGCTCTAGCGAGAAAAACGCCACTGCTCATGACGTCACCATCGAGAAACTTGATTCACTACCGCTCGGTAACATGTTGCTGTTTATGTCAGAAACGCAATCTTAGAGAAACGAATGCACCGCAAAACTCAAACAACGGTTAATAAACTTGTACGATTGTTAATATGATGCTATTCAAAATCAAATTAAATTACGCCTGTAAACTTATTCTACATAACACGCCGCAATTCACTCGTATGAGAAAACTAATTAGAGAAAAAGTATTCTATAAGCAATTAAATCGTTACTTTATCTCATGGCTACTCTTCAGGAAAATAAACATGAAAAAAATATGAAAAATAAAAAATAGGCAAATAAACATAAAACAATAAAAAATAAATGTTTTTCCGTGATATTTCCCGAGTAAAGAATAAATTTTTTTTTGTTATAAATATGTTTCTTATATAAAACTAAAGTTTTAAAAAATAATACTAATGCTTCACAAGTAACAAAATACATTTTTGCTTTTTTATTCAATACAAAATGAATGTAGGTATTACAATAGATCTAGATATATATACATACTGGTTTAAGCAAAACATTGCATCAAGAGAGCTTATATATATTTATAGCTCTCTCTCTCTCTCTCTCTATATATATATATATATATATATATATATAATAATAATAATAATAATAAAGTTTTTAGTGTCTGGCTGTGCAAGCATATGAAGCTTGCCACTTTCTTGCCTTTTTTTGGTGTTGTTTGGCAGACCTTTGGATTTTGCTTTCTGCATTTATATAACGTATCCTTATAAAAAGTCTTGTTCTGACATACAATTTTATTACTTGAGGATGCAAATGTGGAAACTTCTTTGATAAAATTTCGCAGAGGCCCTTAACGACATTGCTCACTTTGGAAATATTGTTTCCAATAAACAGCGAAAATGTTACTTCCATTTGCTTTACAGTGTTCAGCCAGCTATCTGTTGGCATTATCAAGCCACCTCGAGACAATTTTTCTATCCAGTCATTGTTCAATTGAGGTGAAGAGAGTTTCATTTCTTCACTATTATGACCAAGAGAAATATCAATTTGCTTGCAACGATAAGCAATATAACCTGCTAAGTAGCGCAGTCCCTGTTCAGAACATTCAGCTGTAGGTACTGACAGACAAGATGGAGACATTTCTAAAGTCATTTCTTGCACCTCTGAGTCCTCTTCAATCATCTTAAGTGCTTCTTCCATACTAAGAATTAATCCAGTGAAAAGATGCGATGTAAGGTATTCATCAGCATCTTTGTCAATTGCTACTGGACATGAAGAGCTTAATGTAATGTCAGTAACATTTCTACTCATGATCATAAGACGTAAACGATTCTTAAATTCAACAGGGAGGGGGTGGTCATATGTTCTTCCTAATGCACGAATCTGAGAAAAAAAATTTTCTAAACAGTCTTGATTAAATCTTGCAGTTAAAATGTACTTAATATTGTAATTTTTACCAAGGTCTGTGTAGCAGCAGAGGAGTGAACGAATGGACATAAGGAAGCCTTTCTGAAATGGTAACAAATGTGTTCTTTTTCCCAACTTCATATTCTTACAAATAGAATAAAATTTGCGAAGTACTTGTTCTTGGCCTTCTGTATGCATTCCAAAGGCACTAGCAATTGGACGATCATCAATTTTAGGGATTCTTGAATTGAGGATGTCAAAAGTATCGTTTACAAGTTTTACAAAATCAGAAATTTCCTGGTCATCAGGTAGAAGGAAAGATATTGCTTGAGCGACACGATTAGAAAATAACTGGCAAGCTAGATTAACTTTTTGACGTTCTCTTCCATGCACATCCACATGAGCTTGTGTCAGTTTTGGACATAGCTTCATTTCCCCATTATCCAAGGATAATATTAACTTTATGTAAATTTGATTTGGCATTTAGATACCTTCTGATATGTTATTAAGAATAAATATCATTATTACCTCTAAACTTATGAGTTATATTTAGCGAGATTATTCTTTTGTTCTTTGTATGTTTTTAGCCCTCTACCCTCACTCCCACCCACTGTTTGCTCCACCCCACCCCGACCCCCCCCCCCCTACATTCCTAAGGGCGCTTCACACCCGCCCTTTCACTCCCGCCACCGTTACCACCCCTTCCTTCCCCCACCCGACTCCCTCGCTCTCATCTCTTCCCTCCCCCCCCCTCCCACCCCCCTCCAGTTGGCCGAATAAGGTACCTCACACAGACCTGGTCGCATCTCCCTCCCTTCTCGATCACCCCTCACCCCTCCCTTTACCCGATGTTCCCTGACTTCACGGGGCTCCTAGACTCTCCCCCTCGTCGGACACTTCACCTCTCACACTCCTCCCGTACCCTCTCATCTCGTTTTCCCTAACACTCTACGATAACTTTCAGAAGGCCCCACTCTCTTCGACGCACTACCTTCCACAACCTCACCAGTAGCATCCTACTTGGCTAGACTACCTCTGTTCCTCCAGCCCGTGCCCCCCACTCCCCCCCTCGCCCCCTCCTCCCCCACCCTTCCCCCCCCTTCTTGCGCCAACACTAAATGCCTAGAAACTGTAATCAGCCCCCGACGCATCTCACATCCAGTACGAGAAGAAAATGGGTACTGCAACAAACGCCCCCTGAAGAAATTATGCACTCGAGACCGACGCCCAAAAGCTGGGCATCATTGCGAGAGATAGAACCGAGCCAGGAAACGGCCAGTGGGGTCGTGAAGCAGCCACAGACAACACAGCAGGAGAGAGGATCATCATGAAGTTGCAGGCAATAAAGGGACCCCGTTTATGCCCCCCCCTGCCCAGCCTCACGCTATAAGAAGGATCAAATACCCAGTACAAGTACCACACCACGCCTCATACTACACACAAACTAGCACTAAAAGGTATGAACAAAGGATTATGCAAGTTAATAAGTTCAAAATTTTAAACATCTGGAGTTAATGAAAATGAATTCAAGAACACAGATGAAATAAACACACATGGAGACATAAAGTTTATAGATGGGTAAAGTAGAAGATGGAAACACATAAGAAGAAACAAACAGAATGGTAGTTTAAAACACTTGAGGATTTTGATAGGCAGTTCAAGTGATACGTTTATATTCATAGTAGATTCCGTGTTAGTTGCTTAGAAGAGTTGTCCGGAGTGCAAGGCCACGATGTGGCGTTTGGCTAAAAGCACGCCGGTGAGGTAAGTAGGTTTTCCTTGCTATGGTCGTTAGGGATTTGCAATTGCTGGATCTCCTCATCGCAAGTAATTGGTTCTTACTGTACAATCCAGCTGGATCCCTCATCTCGCAGATCGCAGCCTGGATCCAGCGCATGTCTTCCGGACCTGCTGGTATCCAGCACGCAAGTGGGCTGGGACGTTGCCACAGCTGCGGGTATATAATTCCGCAAGATATTACTCCTAAGCTGTAAGAGCATTGCAGTTGGTTAAAAGTAAGTCTGTGTGAAGAATTAGAGTCTTATGTCGACAGTTCGGTTCTGTATGGTTGCCCGATGCGGTCTTTTCGCTAAACTACACGCCCACCGCTGCTACTAAATTGATACTGATGAGACTTGTCACAATTACTTATGCGTGTTCACGCTAAACATCTAATAATTATCATAGACGTTTACTCAATGTGGAAAGAATTGAGAGAACTATAGGGCCTTTTAATTGCCAATATTCTCTCATGTACTATTCTTGCAAAATTTTAATAAAAAATTAACGTACTCATCGCTCTTCTTTTACGATCTTGTGATCGTCGTGTCGGTCTCAGTTTACACAAAAATACATTTAACCTATAGGCAACATAAAAAAGTGGTTCTTCGAATAAATAATAAACGAAAGTAATAGTGGCTTAATCATTAATCCCATTTTTTTTTAAACGAGATAGCATAGATGGACCTGGACCAGCGAGATTCAATATAATCTGAAGTGAATTTTTTCATATTGTATTGCCGACTGACGTAAATACCACTAGTTTTCTATAACTGTAGTTAGAATCATTCGATAGATACAACGAATAGAGGATCGGAATGTAGACAGGTCGAACACTGAGTAATGGACTTTATTGGCAGGAAGTGCCTTTACACAACACACAACGCTGTTCAAGCTGCCGCCACGTGAAGCATGGTATGAGTAAGATTGTTTATGTGGGATTTGCTGCAAAGCGAGTTGCGCATGAGGCTTA
>NW_027121260.1:0-273795 GCF_030686945.1 Centruroides vittatus
GGTGAAACAGGACGTGTCACGGACTTTTTCGACACGCTAGAAGAGATCGCGAGTCTAGCAGGATGGACGCCTAGACAGTGCTTGAGTATTGCGAAATGCAAGCTCGCAGGCATAGCTCGAGATTTTGCGTGGCACGATCTCAATATGAAGTGCGTGACCGACTTCGGGCAGTTCAAACGCTCGATGATCACTCGATTTGATCAAGAGCCTTACTCGATTAGGGTCCAGAAATTTCATGCGTGCGCGCAGGGAAGAGACGAAAGGGTACAAGAATTCGCGGTCCGATTGCAAAGTCTGGCCAGCACAACAATGATAGAGCATGCAGGCGCAAATGAACAGGAAAACGCAGTTATCAAGCGCTGTCAGCAACAGGAACTGGATGAAAAATTGCGTGTCCAATTCCTGCATGGACTGTCCGATAAACTAAAGAGGAAGGTGATGACCCATGACCCTCCGACCTTTGCGGAAGCGCTGAGAGTAGCAATCCGCGAGGAAACAATAGATCAGCTAGTGGGAAAAACGCGAAATGTAGTCGCCAGCATAGACGATGCAGTAGAGAGTCACGACGCACAGACAGAAGATGTCAATTCGCGGAGAGAATCGGCTCTCGATGCAAAAATCGCGCAACTGTCGACGCAATTAGAAACCTTAGGAAAAAGACTCGATCAACCGTCAGCGCCCAAGCCTACAAATAAGTCCCCAAGAGAGGAACCCTCACGCGTTAACCGGACACAAGGAACTGAAAGGACAAATAATGAGACGAGAAATCCGCGTTATCCCCCGAGCCTCCCGCGCCGCGAAGCATATCGATTTCCCCCGCGATCACAGCCTGCTGCCCAGCAAGGACAACCCCGCGCGCGATATCCTTGCTACAGCTTCCCTTCTAATCGGAACTCGGGACAAGGTTTGATGTCCCCTTGGCGAGGAGGTGGGAGTAGATTTGTAAACTTTCACTCAAGGAACCCTAGTTGGGCAGGACACGGAGAGTCCACGCCAACACCCCTCGAGTGGTATGGAGGAAATGTTTCTCCTCAATATCACGAGAGGTGGAGAGAGAGTCGAGAAGCACCCAAATGGCAAAACCCCGTTAGAAATCTGCCGAACCCCTTTAGAACGAATCGGTCCGAGCCGACACCCTTTTTCCCTACACAATTTAGACAATTTGCATACGAAAACAATGGACAAGGTGTTCCGTTACCCTTTTACCCCCCTTGTTATGGTCTGGGTTGGTCCGGAAGCAGCTTCGAGATGGAGCGCGCGCCGAATAACGTGGCTATCCCTCGATTTTTAGCACTGCCCGCATCGGAAAATAGATGCGTAGACAATAGGCAAACGCGAGACTCGGACAGAGTCACGTCGGTTACGTTTAGAGAACAAAATTTCGAAACAAATCAACCATCGGTAGGTCCGAATGCAACCCAATTAGTAGGAATCAATAAATCAAGGAGTAGAGAATTGCCTCCTTGTACAATGGTTTGCAAGGTAGAAGGTAGAGAGCTTCAGCTGACCATAGACACAGGCGCAGCTGTCACTTTAATTTCTAGAGCCCTATTTCCCGATATAACACAATTACCGCGCGCTGAAAGTAGAGCAGTAGAGTTAATTAGCGTTACCGGTCATGTTATCGAGACATTCGGAAAGTTCAGGTTAAAGCTCCAAATCGGGCGTTTGATCTTCTTCCACGATTGTTATGTAGTAAACCCCGAGATTACTAAGCCTAATGATGGAATCTTAGGTAGAGATGTTCTCGAAAAATACGATGTTACAATCTCGGTTAAGAACGCGAAGCTTAGTTTCCCGTCAGGAGACACGGTGACCTTTTCGGGTTTAACCGAAATAAAAGAAACCGACGACAGTTCCAAACCAAAGGAAAGCGTTGAAGTTAATAGCGAGCAGGCTAACTCAAAGACACGAGCATCGTCAGAAAATGATGAAAATTTAGCTAGTAATAAAGACAATAAAATTAGAAAAAACGCGGAAATGAAAAAGAAAAACAAACGGGTGCAAAAGAATAAGCGAAATTTAAGACGGGAAAAACAAAAACAAACAGCAGTTAATAGCATAGAGCAGAGAGAGGACATCCCAAAGGAAGTGACGTTAACAGACGATTACGTCGTTCCTCCGCGATCAGAGGTTATTGTAGAGGGAAAAGTCCATCCACACGCGACAAATCAGATAGGAGTAGTTGAACCTACACCCTTTGAAAGAGAAGGAGTTTTTGTTGCGAGTACATTAGTAAATACCCGGAAGCAAGGTAGAATACCTGTTAGAATTTTAAATACAAAAACGCGGCCTGTAAAAATCAATAAGGGAAGTAAAGTAGGAACTTTTGTCTTAGCGGAACAAGAAACACAGCAAGAGGCCGAGCGAAATGAAATGATGCGATCAAATGAAAATGAATTAACTAGAGCTCAGTTTGCAAATCTGTTTAACCTTAACGAAATAGGAAAAGACAAACTAACCCCTTTATTGGACCTACTATACAAATATAAACACGTGTTTGCGAAAGATGATTTCGACTTGGGCTATTGTGATTTAATAGAACATAAAATAGATACAGGGAATAACCCTCCTATTTGTCGTGCCCCATACAGAATCCCTTACGCGCAAAGAGAAATAATGGACGATTTAGTAGAAAATATGATTAAAAGTGGGGTGGTTGAACCGTCTACCTCCCCTTGGTCAGCACCGGCCTTATTGGTCGCTAAGAGGCCGCAAGGCTATAGATTGGTTGTAGATTACCGTCAATTGAATAAAATTACAAAAATAGATCCTTATCCTTTGCCCCTTGTTCAAGAGTCATTAAGTTTACTAGGAAAGGCAAGATATTTTTCCACGATGGACACCCTAAGTGGATATTGGCAGTTACCATTAGACCCAGACTCAAAAGAAAAGACAGGATTCAGTACCCCGTCAGGGCATTACCAGTTTAACCGCATGGCTATGGGACTTTGCAATGCAGCTGCAACCTTCCAACGTCTTGCAGATTTGATACTAACGGGCTTAAAACACAAAATCTGTCTGGTTTATATGGATGACATCCTAGTGTTTAGTTCTGACGTCAAATCGCACTTAGAGCGCTTAGAATTGGTCTTTCAACGTCTGGCAAGTGCAGGGATAAAACTTAAACCCAAAAAATGCAGTTTCTTGAAACGACAGATAAAATTCTTGGGACACGAAGTGTCGGAAGAAGGCATCCGACCCGACCCAACGAAAATAGAGTGCGTTAAAAATTTTCCCCGACCACAAAGTGAGAAGGACGTTAGAGCATTTTTAGGATTGACAGGTTACTATAGGCGACATATTTCTCAATATGCAAGGATTTCGAAACCCCTTTCCGATTTACTGAAGAAGGATGAGAAATTCCATTGGACCGAGAACCATGAAGCAGTATTCGAAAGGTTAAAAGAAACATTAATATCAGCCCCATTACTACGATCACCAGACTTCGATAGCCCCTTCATATTGGCAACCGATGCATCTAACACTGCGATAGGTGCGGTGTTGTCGCAGGAAGATGCGCGTGGAGAACTTCCGGTGGCTTACGCAAGCAGGTTGCTCAAACCAGCCGAGAGGAATTATAGTACCACAGAGAAAGAATGTCTAGCTGTAATTTGGTCAATCAAACATTTTAGACCCTATTTGTATGGAAAAAAGTTTAAAATTATCACAGATCATAGACCCCTTAAATGGCTCATTAATGTTAGAGATGAAAGTTCTAGACTAAGTCGTTGGAACCTAGCGCTCCAGGAATATCAGTTTGAGATCATACACAAACCAGGCAAAACGCATACGAATGCTGACGCGCTGAGCCGCTTGCCCATAACGAAAATAGACGAAATACAACCGATATACAGTAAAGCACAAATAAAAGAGCAGCAATTAAAGGACCCCTTTTGTGAACAGATTAGACAACAACTGAAGGGAGACCCGTTCTCCCTTGGAACAAATTCAGACATTAGGAATTATTATTTAGACGCGGATGATACGCTCTATCATAGGAAAGAAAATCCCGAGAGAAACGAAAAATGGGATAGATTGGTCATACCCAAAATCATGATCGACTATGTTTTAAAATTATTTCATGATATCCCAAGTGCGGGACATTTAGGCGCGAAAAAAATGAAAAAAAAATTGCAGACACAATTCTTTTGGCCTGAGATGAACAAAAACATTACGCATTACTGTGATAGTTGCCAGGAATGTGCAATGAGGAGAAGGCCCCAACATGGACATCAAGCCCCGCTGCAGACGTTCCCTCGAGTATCGAGACTCTTCGAACGCACTGCGCTGGATATCCAGGGTCCCCTTCCTAATACTTACAACGGCAACAAGTATCTATTAGTCTTCATTGATCATTTTTCTAGATGGGCAGAAGCCATCCCTTTGCCTGATATCACCGCAAAAACCGTGGCGAAAGCGTTCGTCACCCAAGTTATTCTTAGACATTCAGTCCCAAAGCAATTGCTCACAGATAGAGGATCAAATTTTGTCTCTAAAGTCATGAAGGAGGTCTGCGAATTACTACGCGTGGAAAGGCTTCTTACTACAGCTTATCACCCCCAATGTAACGGAATGGTCGAGCGATTGAACAAAACATTGATCGACATTCTAACGCACTATGTTGACGCGGATCAGAGAAATTGGGATGAGATGATCCCCTATGCTCTCTTTGCGTACAACACAACGGTACACTCGAGCACCAATGAAACACCCTTCTTCCTTTTATACGGACGCGATCCGACTTATCCTTTTGACATAGTGACAGAACCCAATA
Source organism: Centruroides vittatus (assembly GCF_030686945.1). NCBI lineage: Eukaryota > Metazoa > Arthropoda > Arachnida > Scorpiones > Buthidae > Centruroides > Centruroides vittatus. The sequence goes on from NW_027121260.1 coordinate 4,778, forward strand.
GACCCCGATATGATATAAGCGAAAATTATGCGAGCGAATTACAAGCGAGGATGACCTCAGCTCACAAGTTAGCTCAAGAGCACGCGGAGAAAGCGGCGAATGATAGGAACACATATCATCAGCGCAAAAATAAACCCTATAAATTTTCAATCGGAGATAGAGTTTTCGTGAACGAAGTAGTTGTTCCCTCCGGTTTAAAGCGGAAATTAGCCCCTAGGTGGCACGGTCCATACAGAATAATTGCAGAGACGAGTCCCGTAGATTTCATAGTACAACACATCCAATCTGGAAAGAAATTGCACACACATGCTAACAGATTGAAACCAGCGATCGCTAGGCTAGAATTTGCACCACCAGAGGCGAGAGAAGACAAAACAAACGCGCAAGACATAAATTTGTCACCCCAAATCGTAGCCCAACCACAGATAGAACCAGTCGACCCCTGGGATGAGATTATTCTAGAATCATTGCAGCAGAGACAGACAAATATCGCGAGCTCCACCAGAGAAGCGGAGGCTGATCAGCCCCCGACCCTGTCGCCACCTGCACACCCCTATGCACTCCGAAGTCAAGGACCAGTGAGTGATTATCCCTGGGTCCTCCCTAAATCATCGGGAATTGTTCAGCCGAAAGTGACGATGGTGCAAGACGCGGACGAGTCCGAAATGCCACAAACTGAAAGTCTCCCGCGTTTGCCACCTAACACTCCAATCGGATTATTCACCAGTTGTAAATGGTAGCTTCTCTTTCTTATGAAAGAGAGGATATCATCGTCCAGATGGAGTGAGGTCCAATGTAAAAACGCGTGCGCATTTAGACAAATTGTCGCGTAAACGGAACTTTAGTAATGTGAACCTTTTTGATAGATAATGGAGAAAAGACTGTAAAAATTTACTCGTTCTTGTTGATATGTGTCGCCAACGAAATTTTGAATTTTGTACCTTTGTCGAGAAAAGGAATTATGTTTTGTTGGAAAGAATGAGATGTGAAATCAAGATTCACACACGTGGATCAAAACCGAAAAAATTGAAACCGAATCTGAAACAAAACTTCAGCAGGAAAAACATTGTCGCGAAAAACAATCAAGCAAAATCCCTCATGGATTGAGCGATTCATATAGTCCAACTGTGAGGAAAATTGATCCTCCTATTTTAAACGCGCGCGAGACAATCAGGTCTGTCACAAGGAATTGTAACAGTCGAATGAGTGGACTCAACGAAACATGACGATATTCGGAGATGTCGAAGTCGTCATCAAAATCAACCACCCAGAGTCAAACATTCAACAGAATCGAGGAAAATGTCCCCTCAGGACTACGTGACCTTGATTTGCGGTAATCTGCATCGGAAACCGATAGCAGAAACTGTCACGTATTCACCCGGAAAAAGCGCTGCCTGCAGAGGATGACCAGGTTGTTAGACACCCACCGTCCTTGCAGACATCCTTTCATTCCTTGTCTAGTACAAAATGGAGAACAGTCGCTCCAAAGTACTTGACGAGATTCTGTTGGAAACCGGAAACTTCCAAAGAAAAAAAAAGAAATGCACCTCGGAAGACACGTGACCATCGGACATGAAGTCAACACGTCCACGTGTCCCGGAAGTAGCAAAGAAACTTATTTTCTGAGTGACAGACCGACCAGACAAACCCCTTTTCGGCCTTCTGAAAGAAAATTGGAACCATAGGGATTGATATGGATTGCTCGAACGCCAAATGAAAAAAAATATAATAATTTTATGTTGTCAAAATAATCCGTACCTTGACAGAAGTCAAGAGATGTTACACGAACTCATCAATCAATTGAAATTTTGTACGATCAAATGAGAATGAGATGTTGAAAAAAAAACACACGCGCACACACACACCCGATTTCAATGTAACGTGAGATCAGACACGTGCGAAAGAACAACAAAACTGTAGACCATTGTTGATGTTATGTCACTTCCGAAAAGACGGAAGCGTGGACTGACAGCTTCTAGAGCCGCCAGGAAAAATGTCGCTAGCCTCGAAGCCACATTTTTAAATGGCGGGGAGCCCTGTGAAGTCCCAAAAACGGGTTAACATTAATTATTTATATTAGAAGATTGTTAAAACGAATGTAGAAAATCGTCCATTGTTAAAAGGGACAAAAGCCGATCAAAGATCGGATTTGACGCGTTAGTCATTTGAAACCGCGACGCATGAAAAAAAAGGAGAAAGATGTCGAAAGACAAAAAGGCCTAATGTAAAATAAAACGCAATAATTGTAATGAGTAATGATTGTAGACGAATGTCCTCCAGTATAGATGGACCTTTGACAAGTCGCTCGTATACGAAATTTAGATCATTAAAATTAGGAAAAAGGGAAAAGTTAATTATAAAAAGGAACTTCATATCGAAGCATTAAATTTCAAAAATCTCTCAGACTAGACAACAATGGGGAAAATATGAGCGCAAGTTTCAAAGTTCCATCAATTCTTTCCAACCTGAGTAAACGGAGGGTGTCAAGTAAATTCGTCGAGGCGGCTCTTTCTCGTGACTCGAACAGGGGTCGTTTTTCGCTTGGAAACAAGCGAGGGACCAATCGAGAAGAGAGAAAGGAAGGACGTGGAGCCAATCAACATGAACAATACGAAAAAGAGAGATTGAAGTAATCGCCGAATTGGAAGGACAAGAGACTTTTCCGAGAGGTTTCAAGGGAGACAAGAGGTGTTCCAAGGTGTCCATCGAAAGGTCCGCCGACGCCAACCGACGAGTCGCTGCACCTGCCGCTGCCCCGGGGCCTTCTATCGAGCGACGATAGGAAACACATCGGCACAAAAACGTTCGAACGTTCACCTTTGTAACGATCTGTGCATAGTGTGAGTTGTTTTATATTTAAATAAACGGGTTTCTTTGTGAGACACTTATTGTCTGTGTCATCCTCCCTCACACCCACACGCGAACGACCCTAGACCATCCTGTCGCGGGATTAACGATCCCCCCCTAAAGGTCGGCGAACTTACACTGGTGTCAGAAGCTTGGGATATTTTAATCCCACCAAAATTTCCGTAAGTTACGCTGACAAGAGAAATTTTTTTTCAAAGTGGGTTGAAAAATGGAGGCAGACGCAAGTGTCCCCACGCGACCTCGGGACGGTGGCAATAGCGGTTCTCTTTCCTCCTTTTCCGCGTTCGGAGGAATGATCCCGACCTTCGCGGGTGAAACAGGACGTGTCACGGACTTTTTCGACACGCTAGAAGAGATCGCGAGTCTAGCAGGATGGACGCCTAGACAGTGCTTGAGTATTGCGAAATGCAAGCTCGCAGGCATAGCCCGAGATTTTGCGTGGCACGATCTCAATATGAAGTGCGTGACCGACTTCGGGCAGTTCAAACGCTCGATGATCACTCGATTTGATCAAGAGCCTTACTCGATTAGGATCCAGAAATTTCATGCGTGCGCGCAGGGAAGAGACGAAAGGGTACAAGAATTCGCGGTCCGATTGCAAAGTCTGGCCAGCACAACAATGATAGAGCATGCAGGCGCAAATGAACAGGAAAACGCAGTTATCAAGCGCTGTCAGCAACAGGAACTGGATGAAAAATTGCGTGTCCAATTCCTGCATGGACTGTCCGATAAACTAAAGAGGAAGGTGATGACCCATGACCCTCCGACCTTTGCGGAAGCGCTGAGAGTAGCAATCCGCGAGGAAACAATAGATCAGCTAGTGGGAAAAACGCGAAATGTAGTCGCCAGCATAGACGATGCAGTAGAGAGTCACGACGCACAGACAGAAGATGTCAATTCGCGGAGAGAATCGGCTCTCGATGCAAAAATCGCGCAACTGTCGACGCAATTAGAAACCTTAGGAAAAAGACTCGATCAACCGTCAGCGCCCAAGCCTACAAATAAGTCCCCAAGAGAGGAACCCTCACGCGTTAACCGGACACAAGGAACTGAAAGGACAAATAATGAGACGAGAAATCCGCGTTATCCCCCGAGCCTCCCGCGCCGCGAAGCATATCGATTTCCCCCGCGATCACAGCCCGCTGCCCAGCAAGGACAACCCCGCGCGCGATATCCTTGCTACAGCTTCCCTTCTAATCGGAACTCGGGACAAGGTTTGATGTCCCCTTGGCGAGGAGGTGGGAGTAGATTTGTAAACTTTCACTCAAGGAACCCTAGTTGGGCAGGACACGGAGAGTCCACGCCAACACCCCTCGAGTGGTATGGAGGAAATGTTTCTCCTCAATATCACGAGAGGTGGAGAGAGAGTCGAGAAGCACCCAAATGGCAAAACCCCGTTAGAAATCTGCCGAACCCCTTTAGAACGAATCGGTCCGAGCCGACACCTTTTTTCCCTACACAATTTAGACAATTTGCATACGAAAACAATGGACAAGGTGTTCCGTTACCCTTTTACCCCCCTTGTTATGGTCTGGGTTGGTCCGGAAGCAGCTTCGAGATGGAGCGCGCGCCGAATAACGTGGCTATCCCTCGATTTTTAGCGCTGCCCGCATCGGAAAATAGTCCAGTAGACAATAGGCAAACGCGAGACTCGGACAGAGTCACGTCGGTTACGTTTAGAGAACAAAATTTCGAAACAAATCAACCATCGGTAGGTCCGAATGCAACCCAATTAGTAGGAATCAATAAATCAAGGAGTAGAGAATTGCCTCCTTGTACAATGGTTTGCAAGGTAGAAGGTAGAGAGCTTCAGCTGACCATAGACACAGGCGCAGCTGTCACTTTAATTTCTAGAGCCCTATTTCCCGATATAACACAATTACCGCGCGCTGAAAGTAGAGCAGTAGAGTTAATTAGCGTTACCGGTCATGTTATCGAGACATTCGGGAAGTTCAGGTTAAAGCTCCAAATCGGGCGTTTGATCTTCTTCCACGATTGTTATGTAGTAAACCCCGAGATTACTAAGCCTAATGATGGAATCTTAGGTAGAGATGTTCTCGAAAAATACGATGTTACAATCTCGGTTAAGAACGCGAAGCTTAGTTTCCCGTCAGGAGACACGGTGACCTTTTCGGGTTTAACCGAAATAAAAGAAACCGACGACAGTTCCAAACCAAAGGAAAACGTTGAAGTTAATAGCGAGCAGGCTAACTCAAAGACACGAGCATCGTCAGAAAATGATGAAAATTTAGCTAGTAATAAAGACAATAAAATTAGAAAAAACGCGGAAATGAAAAAGAAAAACAAACGGGTGCAAAAGAATAAGCGAAATTTAAGACGGGAAAAACAAAAACAAACAGCAGTTAATAGCATAGAGCAGAGAGAGGACATCCCAAAGGAAGTGACGTTAACAGACGATTACGTCGTTCCTCCGCGATCAGAGGTTATTGTAGAGGGAAAAGTCCATCCACACGCGACAAATCAGATAGGAGTAGTTGAACCTACACCCTTTGAAAGAGAAGGAGTTTTTGTTGCGAGTACATTAGTAAATACCCGGAAGCAAGGTAGAATACCTGTTAGAATTTTAAATACAAAAACGCGGCCTGTAAAAATCAATAAGGGAAGTAAAGTAGGAACTTTTGTCTTAGCGGAACAAGAAACACAGCAAGAGGCCGAGCGAAATGAAATGATGCGATCAAATGAAAATGAATTAACTAGAGCTCAGTTTGCAAATCTGTTTAACCTTAACGAAATAGGAAAAGACAAACTAACCCCTTTATTGGACCTACTATACAAATATAAACACGTGTTTGCGAAAGATGATTTCGACTTGGGCTATTGTGATTTAATAGAACATAAAATAGATACAGGGAATAACCCTCCTATTTGTCGTGCCCCATACAGAATCCCTTACGCGCAAAGAGAAATAATGGACGATTTAGTAGAAAATATGATTAAAAGTGGGGTGGTTGAACCGTCTACCTCCCCTTGGTCAGCACCGGCCTTATTGGTCGCTAAGAGGCCGCAAGGCTATAGATTGGTTGTAGATTACCGTCAATTGAATAAAATTACAAAAATAGATCCTTATCCTTTGCCCCTTGTTCAAGAGTCATTAAGTTTACTAGGAAAGGCAAGATATTTTTCCACGATGGACACCCTAAGTGGATATTGGCAGTTACCATTAGACCCAGACTCAAAAGAAAAGACAGGATTCAGTACCCCGTCAGGGCATTACCAGTTTAACCGCATGGCTATGGGACTTTGCAATGCAGCTGCAACCTTCCAACGTCTTGCAGATTTGATACTAACGGGCTTAAAACACAAAATCTGTCTGGTTTATATGGATGACATCCTAGTGTTTAGTTCTGACGTCAAATCGCACTTAGAGCGCTTAGAATTGGTCTTTCAACGTCTGGCAAGTGCAGGGATAAAACTTAAACCCAAAAAATGCAGTTTCTTGAAACGACAGATAAAATTCTTGGGACACGAAGTGTCGGAAGAAGGCATCCGACCCGACCCAACGAAAATAGAGTGCGTTAAAAATTTTCCCCGACCACAAAGTGAGAAGGACGTTAGAGCATTTTTAGGATTGACAGGTTACTATAGGCGACATATTTCTCAATATGCAAGGATTTCGAAACCCCTTTCCGATTTACTGAAGAAGGATGAGAAATTCCATTGGACCGAGAACCATGAAGCAGTATTCGAAAGGTTAAAAGAAACATTAATATCAGCCCCATTACTACGATCACCAGACTTCGATAGCCCCTTCATATTGGCAACCGATGCATCTAACACTGCGATAGGTGCGGTGTTGTCGCAGGAAGATGCGCGTGGAGAACTTCCGGTGGCTTACGCAAGCAGGTTGCTCAAACCAGCCGAGAGGAATTATAGTACCACAGAGAAAGAATGTCTAGCTGTAATTTGGTCAATCAAACATTTTAGACCCTATTTGTATGGAAAAAAGTTTAAAATTATCACAGATCATAGACCCCTTAAATGGCTCATTAATGTTAGAGATGAAAGTTCTAGACTAAGTCGTTGGAACCTAGCGCTCCAGGAATATCAGTTTGAGATCATACACAAACCAGGCAAAACGCATACGAATGCTGACGCGCTGAGCCGCTTGCCCATAACGAAAATAGACGAAATACAACCGATATACAGTAAAGCACAAATAAAAGAGCAGCAATTAAAGGACCCCTTTTGTGAACAGATTAGACAACAACTGAAGGGAGACCCGTTCTCCCTTGGAACAAATTCAGACATTAGGAATTATTATTTAGACGCGGATGATACGCTCTATCATAGGAAAGAAAATCCCGAGAGAAACGAAAAATGGGATAGATTGGTCATACCCAAAATCATGATCGACTATGTTTTAAAATTATTTCATGATATCCCAAGTGCGGGACATTTAGGCGCGAAAAAAATGAAAAAAAAATTGCAGACACAATTCTTTTGGCCTGAGATGAACAAAAACATTACCCATTACTGTGATAGTTGCCAGGAATGTGCAATGAGGAGAAGGCCCCAACATGGACATCAAGCCCCGCTGCAGACGTTCCCTCGAGTATCGAGACTCTTCGAACGCACTGCGCTGGATATCCAGGGTCCCCTTCCTAATACTTACAACGGCAACAAGTATCTATTAGTCTTCATTGATCATTTTTCTAGATGGGCAGAAGCCATCCCTTTGCCTGATATCACCGCAAAAACCGTGGCGAAAGCGTTCGTCACCCAAGTTATTCTTAGACATTCAGTCCCAAAGCAATTGCTCACAGATAGAGGATCAAATTTTGTCTCTAAAGTCATGAAGGAGGTCTGCGAATTACTACGCGTGGAAAGGCTTCTTACTACAGCTTATCACCCCCAATGTAACGGAATGGTCGAGCGATTGAACAAAACATTGATCGACATTCTAACGCACTATGTTGACGCGGATCAGAGAAATTGGGATGAGATGATCCCCTATGCTCTCTTTGCGTACAACACAACGGTACACTCGAGCACCAATGAAACACCCTTCTTCCTTTTATACGGACGCGATCCGACTTATCCTTTTGACATAGTGACAGAACCCAATAGACCCCGATATGATATAAGCGAAAATTATGCGAGCGAATTACAAGCGAGGATGACCTCAGCTCACAAGTTAGCTCAAGAGCACGCGGAGAAAGCGGCGAATGATAGGAACACATATCATCAGCGCAAAAATAAACCCTATAAATTTTCAATCGGAGATAGAGTTTTCGTGAACGAAGTAGTTGTTCCCTCCGGTTTAAAGCGGAAATTAGCCCCTAGGTGGCACGGTCCATACAGAATAATTGCAGAGACGAGTCCCGTAGATTTCATAGTACAACACATCCAATCTGGAAAGAAATTGCACACACATGCTAACAGATTGAAACCAGCGATCGCTAGGCTAGAATTTGCACCACCAGAGGCGAGAGAAGACAAAACAAACGCGCAAGACATAAATTTGTCACCCCAAATCGTAGCCCAACCACAGATAGAACCAGTCGACCCCTGGGATGAGATTATTCTAGAATCATTGCAGCAGAGACAGACAAATATCGCGAGCTCCACCAGAGAAGCGGAGGCTGATCAGCCCCCGACCCTGTCGCCACCTGCACACCCCTATGCACTCCGAAGTCAAGGACCAGTGAGTGATTATCCCTGGGTCCTCCCTAAATCATCGGGAATTGTTCAGCCGAAAGTGACGATGGTGCAAGACGCGGACGAGTCCGAAATGCCACAAACTGAAAGTCTCCCGCGTTTGCCACCTAACACTCCAATCGGATTATTCACCAGTTGTAAATGGTAGCTTCTCTTTCTTATGAAAGAGAGGATATCATCGTCCAGATGGAGTGAGGTCCAATGTAAAAACGCGTGCGCATTTAGACAAATTGTCGCGTAAACGGAACTTTAGTAATGTGAACCTTTTTGATAGATAATGGAGAAAAGACTGTAAAAATTTACTCGTTCTTGTTGATATGTGTCGCCAACGAAATTTTGAATTTTGTACCTTTGTCGAGAAAAGGAATTATGTTTTGTTGGAAAGAATGAGATGTGAAATCAAGATTCACACACGTGGATCAAAACCGAAAAAATTGAAACCGAATCTGAAACAAAACTTCAGCAGGAAAAACATTGTCGCGAAAAACAATCAAGCAAAATCCCTCATGGATTGAGCGATTCATATAGTCCAACTGTGAGGAAAATTGATCCTCCTATTTTAAACGCGCGCGAGACAATCAGGTCTGTCACAAGGAATTGTAACAGTCGAATGAGTGGACTCAACGAAACATGACGATATTCGGAGATGTCGAAGTCGTCATCAAAATCAACCACCCAGAGTCAAACATTCAACAGAATCGAGGAAAATGTCCCCTCAGGACTACGTGACCTTGATTTGCGGTAATCTGCATCGGAAACCGATAGCAGAAACTGTCACGTATTCACCCGGAAAAAGCGCTGCCTGCAGAGGATGACCAGGTTGTTAGACACCCACCGTCCTTGCAGACATCCTTTCATTCCTTGTCTAGTACAAAATGGAGAACAGTCGCTCCAAAGTACTTGACGAGATTCTGTTGGAAACCGGAAACTTCCAAAGAAAAAAAAAGAAATGCACCTCGGAAGACACGTGACCATCGGACATGAAGTCAACACGTCCACGTGTCCCGGAAGTAGCAAAGAAACTTATTTTCTGAGTGACAGACCGACCAGACAAACCCCTTTTCGGCCTTCTGAAAGAAAATTGGAACCATAGGGATTGATATGGATTGCTCGAACGCCAAATGAAAAAAATATATAATAATTTTATGTTGTCAAAATAATCCGTACCTTGACAGAAGTCAAGAGATGTTACACGAACTCATCAATCAATTGAAATTTTGTACGATCAAATGAGAATGAGATGTTGAAAAAAAAACACACCACACACACACCCGATTTCAATGTAACGTGAGATCAGACACGTGCGAAAGAACAACAAAACTGTAGACCATTGTTGATGTTATGTCACTTCCGAAAAGACGGAAGCGTGGACTGACAGCTTCTAGAGCCGCCAGGAAAAATGTCGCTAGCCTCGAAGCCACATTTTTAAATGGCGGGGAGCCCTGTGAAGTCCCAAAAACGGGTTAACATTAATTATTTATATTAGAAGATTGTTAAAACGAATGTAGAAAATCGTCCATTGTTAAAAGGGACAAAAACCGATCAAAGATCGGATTTGACGCGTTAGTCATTTGAAACCGCGACGCATGAAAAAAAAGGAGAAAGATGTCGAAAGACAAAAAGGCCTAATGTAAAATAAAACGCAATAATTGTAATGAGTAATGATTGTAGACGAATGTCCTCCAGTATAGATGGACCTTTGACAAGTCGCTCGTATACGAAATTTAGATCATTAAAATTAGGAAAAAGGGAAAAGTTAATTATAAAAAGGAACTTCATATCGAAGCATTAAATTTCAAAAATCTCTCAGACTAGACAACAATGGGGAAAATATGAGCGCAAGTTTCAAAGTTCCATCAATTCTTTCCAACCTGAGTAAACGGAGGGTGTCAAGTAAATTCGTCGAGGCGGCTCTTTCTCGTGACTCGAACAGGGGTCGTTTTTCGCTTGGAAACAAGCGAGGGACCAATCGAGAAGAGAGAAAGGAAGGACGTGGAGCCAATCAACATGAACAATACGAAAAAGAGAGATTGAAGTAATCGCCGAATTGGAAGGACAAGAGACTTTTCCGAGAGGTTTCAAGGGAGACAAGAGGTGTTCCAAGGTGTCCATCGAAAGGTCCGCCGACGCCAACCGACGAGTCGCTGCACCTGCCGCTGCCCCGGGGCCTTCTATCGAGCGACGATAGGAAACACATCGACACAAAATCGTTCGAACGTTCACCTTTGTAACGATCTGTGTAACGATCTGTGTATAGTGTGAGTTGTTTTATATTTAAATAAACGGGTTTCTTTGTGAGACACTTATTGTCTGTGTCATCCTCCCTCACACCCACACGCGAACGACCCTAGACCATCCTGTCGCGGGATTAACGATCCCCCCCTAAAAGTCGGCGAACTTACACATCATCAAATGACCAGCCCCCATTCATTGCCTTATAATTTTCAAAATGTAGCTTTCTGGTTGGCATATATTTATACATCAATCTCCCTATAGAAGAATTCCTGCCATATTTCAGATTTTTGGGTTTATGGATCCTGATATATAAAGCAAATTACAGGCCAACACATGCACCAAATTTTATTCACAGTTTTTGATGTTTTTGGATTGGAACTGTAAAACACCAAGAAATGCAAAATACTCAGAGGGCCAAAATTTGACCGATTAACAACAGGGAAAGCATTGTTAAGTAAGAGAAAAAAAGTTAAAATAAAAGCCAGGTACTTTTGTTAAAACAGTACTACTGCATTCCTTGTTCTTACTACTTTTTGCTGTTATCTGATACACGGATAGAGAATACAAATTCTTGTTTCTTTTAATTTACATTCGATACTGTATATCATATTTGGTTTAAAACGTCGAATTAGTTTCAAAAGACTATTATTTTAATTAAGAGTCTCAACTCTATTTCATACTTTTAGTAGTAGTGTATAATCTGTGCTTTACTTTGTAATTAATATCACAACAGTCATATTTGAGATTTTAAGCTTATATAATACTAGGATCTTCATCCATAACCACCACTATCCAGAAGTTTTGCAATACAGTGCATTTTTTAAATTTAAAACAAATGTTTGTAATCATTAGTATAATGTACTGTACAATCTACAAAGCATCACTTCACTCCCTTATAAAATTAAATTGAGTTTGGCAAGGAAAATTTTGGCACGACAAAAACACGTTATGCCTAAGGGAAATTGTATTTGTATGGTTGTGCCAACTACACAGCCATCATCTTGAATTCACCTCAAAATGTTTAAAGTTCAGGAGTCGTGCAATACACAAACCATGAACTGAGGCTAGAATTTCCAGAGAAATGCGATGTCATACTACTACTTCTGTGTCTAATTTTAATCTGTAAAAAATTCTAAAGAAATCAATCTAACAAATTTCTGCTTTTCAGGCATGATAAAACAATGCTTAAATGCCTCTAATACATGAGGAATAAATCCAGATCATCTTTATGTTGGAAGATGAGTTGTAATGTCCCAATCATGGCTTATCTTCAACTCAAGTCAGTCTCTTGGAACTCATGTCGGTTGTAAAATTACTGCAAATGTGATGCAAGGACTCTATAAGGAAATTGTTGATGAAAATAATTTGCAATATCATGCAAACTCCTCTCTCCACATGTCAGATTATCTGGATTTGTTCCCCAAGGGTTATAGGTATCCCAGCTGGAAGAAAAAATTGGTTAGATTCATTTCATAACTTTTCACAGTGTATAGTATAAAGAACAAGCACACCATTGAATTTCTCTTTAAATTCTAGCCTCATTTCATATATTGCATGACCTCACTCCCATTTAATCATCATCAGATGAATTCAAGATGGTAGTTTTCTGGGTGACACACAAATATGGTTACTCCTAAGCATATGTTTCTATAGAGCAAAAATTCCCAGCCAGTTTGATTGTATAAGGGTCTTAAACAACTTTTGACTCACTGAACATTATTTTGTGAAGTGTTGCTAAAGTTTCTGCTTTTTATTTATAGGTAAGCTCTAATTCCATGACCTTTTTACTAAATTATAAATAAGAAATTTATCTATCTTGTTCTGGCAGTCAAAAATTAGGCATCTTGCATATTATAACCGAGTATGTCACTTTTACTGACCTTCATGATAAAATTTTCAGTATTCAGATTATTTCTTTCTGGAAATTTTTTGAAACTGTTAAGTGAAAATCTCTAGTTTTGGAATTTTGTATTGCTGGTTGGTGTCATATTGCTACTTGGGGACTAATGATGACACCATATTTCGCTATTAATTAAAGCAAGCTTCACCCGTGCAGTTTGGGAGATTATCTATTATTTTGTGAAATCTTGCTAAATTTTTTGATTTTTATTTTTCTTCTTTTTGTTATTACATTTTATTTTGAATAGTTCTCCACATACTGTAATACTGTGGTTATATTGCTCTTTTATTTATTAATTTAAATTTTTGTATGGATTTTTTTGTGTAAACCTTAATAACTAATGTGACTTAATGATTATACTATTGTATTAAATAAGCGTAGAATGAATATATCGGATCATTCCAATCGTCCATTATGCAACAGATTCTGTGAAAGCATTAAGAACCACTTATTTGTATCTTGTGAACTTACCGAGCACTTTAAGGACACTTTTTTGACAACCGATTTTGATATGTTTTGTTTATTCGATGATAATCTAAGTTCCGATATGTTATATAAAGTTTATAAATTTTTCTGTTATTCACTAAATATGTTAACATAATATTACTAATTTATATCATTTATACTATTAAGTTATATCATTTATTATTTTTTGTAATTATGTATAACAATGTCTGTACTTATTAATGTTATTACGATTTTGTAATCCCCTTTGTAAAGGCGAAAGCCATGGCAAATAAATGTTGATTGATTAATAACTAATGTATCTGATTTATAGTTTTGGAGTATTAGTAAGTATACTGATGTATTTACTGTGTGTCATTCAGAATCATGGATCAGGTACCAAGTATGCTATTCAAAATAATGCAGAGAAAAATTATTAATAATAAACATTTTCAAAAATAGACATAAAGTACTTAAAATCAATCATTCACTCCATTTTGTTGTATATATATACAAGGTTAACCTTTGACATCTTATTATGAAAAATGCTACTTTTTGGAATTTTGGTTTTTTTCGGATAAAGTATCAAATGTCCCTTTCAGCCACACCATTCATTTTTCTGTAGAAAGTCTGTTTTTACTCCCAAATTTCAACCAGTCACTTCAGTCAGTTCATCATAATTTTTATTTTTTAATATATCTACAGTTATTAAAAAAAATATTACAACCTGCTTCGACTACTTCTTCGTCCTCTGCTTCTACTTCTACTGCGTCGTCTCTCCCTTTCCCTATCAATTCTCACACGATCATTACGTTCACTATGTAAAGAACTAAGAGTCAAGGATAAACATTTCTATTTTGTTAAAAACTAAAAATAAATAAAATTTTTTACATGTATCTATCTTCAAATCTTCTCTCTTCTCTACCAGAATGCTTGACATTTACTTCTGGTCCCTCCCAATCCACCACCTAAAATTTTATGCAAAAATTTAATACAAGGTTTCATCGTAAAATAATATGCATAAAAATATTATATATATTTCAAAACATACGGTCTAGTACAGGAGAAATATATTATTTGTGTATTCAAGGTAAGTAAATAATGACTCAATGTCTACTAACACACAATACCGAAGAGCCCATCAAGTTTTTGTGGATTCCTCAAATGAGGTTTGGTGTTGTATATATGTTATGTTTCATATTCAACATATATGCAACAATTTTATAGTACACTATTTTATATTATTTATAAATATTTAATTTTAAACAGTGCTTAATTACATCTTCAACAATTTTAACTTATCCTTGTTACAAACTTGATCATGAGGAATGATCAGAAAGTTTACAAAGCCAACAACTCATACTTTTTATTGTGAAAATGAAAGAATATTTCTTAAAGACAAATTCTGTACTTGATCATTCTGTTACTGGTTTCTGTGGATATTTTAAAAAACCTGAAGTTTTTGGCTTTCTTTCAACTTATCACACAAGAAACTCTTAATATAGGCTTTATTAATGCAAATGCATTTTGGGTCTTATCGATTACTTATGTTAAAACTTTTGATTAAAGTTTATTTTTCTTAAACCTTGTGGTCCCTGCTAACAACAATAAAATCAAAGTGGTCCCTGGTGAAAAAAAGGTTGGGAACCGCTGGTTTACACCGACGTGTGACGCACAACCTGCCTCTAGACCTTTTTCTTTTCTGCTTGTACGTCCGTACACATCTTCTATAGAGCTAAATTATCTGCTTCTTAATTTAGGTTACACACGTTACTCCTACGCAAGTCCCTAGTCCCTAAGCGTAACTGATTTAGAATCGGTATGCACGTTATTCTTCGCAATGTAAAATAATATTGCGCACGCGTCAGGAACTTCTGTTCGAACAAACCTGACCTGCCGTCCGGGTCAGCGATTTTATAAAGGTGGCAACGCTAAGATTCACGACGGGTACGAACATGCATGTATGACGTGTACATATATGAGCAATTTACAAGTTTCAACTTGATGTGTACGTGCTCTTTGTAATTTGATCCACGTACGGAGAAAAATGAAAAACAAATCCAACCATCACATTAATTTCCTTTTTTTACATGTGTACAGTACATATTGTAAGTAAAACATAAGTTTATAATAAATGATTTTTTCTCATAAAATGATTTCATTATTCTCTCGCGACCCCCAGGTTGAGAAATGCTGGTGTACACCTCTGTACGCCTATCTTAAATATTTTAATACATTCCGTAAATCTGAATTTATGTAATAATTTTTACCAATATATCTGTTATAATAGGACTGAAGAGGGGCGTTAAGCCGGAAATGCTTGTTTTTTTGCATCAATAAGCCAGTCTTTTCCCCCTCAAGCTATTCTTGTGTGATTTGTTTTCAATAGCGACCGTGTGCTAATTTCGAAAAAAATGCATATAATCAAAAGAATAACAAGCAACAAAGTGTTATGTTGACACATCTAATTATTTTTTGTAAACTTGGAAAATAATTTTTAGAAAAGTTTAATTTTCATTCAAAGAACAACTGAAATATGACTTTAGCGATATAAAAATGATCCAGCAACGAGTTGCTTAACTTTCTTGGCCACATTTAATGGGGCCTTCTGTTGCGATATTGTATTAAAACTAAATTTTAATGGCACTTGTGCAGTTTAGGGGGTTCGGCTGTTTGAAATGTTTTCTTCCATAAAATGAATCAATTATAGACTAAATTCACTCGAACATTTCCAAAACACATATAAATTTTTGGGAATTATCCATGTAAAATATGGTAAAAACGAAAATTTGTAGGAATACTCACCGAGGTACGCCGTTCGAATACGCCATTGCTTAAGCTTGTTTTCGTCGCTGAGCGGCTCATCAGACAGCGGACGCGTACCTACCTTGTCGCGTGAGATTTGTCGGTGCTATTCGGTCACGTGACTACTAATGTCTGACGTGTTTCCTGATAAATTATTATTTCTGCGAAAAATTCGCTGAAATTTGGAGACATCATTAATAAAAATATTAAGACATCATTCCATTCTAAATATGGATTAAAATCAACATATAAGAACGTATGATAATTCGATAAATAACTAATAATTCTGCTCCGCTTTTAAATGGCCTAATCTCTTTAATGTCGTAAACAAAATTGTACAATATTTATTTACATCAAGACATTACACATCTTATGTTGCATCTGATTAATATTTATCATCACAATATATATCATGATAAAATTATTGTCGTTAGCCAGCGGTTTTACTTTTGCTGTTTCATCTAGTTATTAATAATAATAAGTCGTTTGTAATTATAATAAAAATACTATAGTATATTATGATCTATCACGTGATATCTCTAAAGTTCAGCGAATTCGTGGCAAAAAGAATGTTATTAGGAAAAACGTCAGAGATGAGTAGTCACGTGACCGAATAGCACCGACAAATGTCACGTGACGAGCTTCGTACACGTCCGCCGTTTAATAAGCCACTCCGCGACAAAACAAGCTTAAGCAATGGCGTTGATTATCATTTTCAATAATTCTTGTTTCATTATTTATGGTACTGAAAGTAATAAAAAAAATTCTACATATAAATAATTTATGATAAAATTAAGACAAAATATTTTTCAAATAATAACTTGTACTTATAGGTAGTAATAGCAACTATATATATACATATACAATAATTAAATATAAATAATATTAATTAGATATAGATTATAACTTATTACAGTAGGTCTACAGATTAAGCATAGGTCTATTTACCCTAATAAAAACATTTGAAATCAGTTGTAAATAGTAAATGATATCCAATGATATGAATTTCACAAAAAATGTAAGTCATTTATAATTGTTTGAACTATATGAGAGAACTTTCAAATCATAGAAATGATGACATAGACAAGATTTGTTTAAGCACGAGTTTGATTACATTTTACTATAATTTCTACTTTACAACTTTAATATAACCAAGTGACCAACCAAATGATATAAAACCAATATCCTTTCATTAACATTTATTTTAGTTAATGATGGTAAAGTGTCTTACAAGTAGATTCTGGTGAAGTAAAGTAAATGCATTAATATTCACGTTTCTGTGCAGCCAATATATCTTCCCAATATATTATCTATTAAAGAAAATAATTTCCATTTCGGTTTATATATATCTGCACTACCACTGCCACTTACAGTGCTACATTTTATTAATTTTTTTTCTCGCATGTATCTGTCTCTTTGCACCTTCCATTTTGTCTCCTCTGCCTCTGCAATAATTTAGAAAATTTAAATTAATAAACTTGTATCTGGAATCGAAATAAAGAACGTGTGTTCTGAATACTATATGTCGATTCGGTTAATGTTACCCATGGTTCCAAGATGGCGGCTCGTCTCCGATCCCAGCAATCAGAAGACGGGGAACAGTGAAGACGCACGTTCTAACCTAACCTATCCTAACCTAACTTATTATAATAATTTTGTTGGTAATAATTATGGTAATTTATTACAATACGTTAGGTTAGGTTAGAACGTGCGTCCCCACAGTTTCCTGTCTTCTGATTGCTGGGATCGGAGACGAGCCGCCATCTTGAAACCATAGGTAACATTAACCAATGATTCTACTAGACCTACCTGTTATTTGAAATTTAGCACTTATGGCCGTTCATATACAGCAGGCATGTCAAACTCATATGATATTACGGGCCACATGATCTATTTTGTATAAGTTGGGGGCCGCATGTTTTCAATGTTCAAAAAATTAATAAAATACGATTTTTAGAATGATTATATTATGTATTTATTAGACTCAATATATTGTATATTATACGTACATAGACATTTTATATTTCATATTATTTTTTAAACTTAAAAATATTTTATATTTTTTATAAAAAACAAAAGTTATAATAAGAAATAAACAAAATCGCAGTTTAATATTACGTTTTAGAAGATATTTGACAACGTTTTTCACAAAGCAAGTAATCAAAATTTGGTTGAATATATTCATCTGATGCAATTTTTAAAATTGACGATAAATGTTGATCGGTTAACCTCGACCTTTCTTAATTTTTGTTATTTTTTTTATTAAAGAAAATAGTTGCTCGCATAAATAAGTGCTTCCGAACATAGCCAGTATACGGGTAACCAACGATAACATTTTAGGAAACCGATCTACAGATAAATATGTATAAAAATCTGGAATTCCAACTTCCATATATTTTTGTTTCAGCAAATTATCACATTGGATTTTAATTAATTCCATTTGTAAGTTTTCATCAACAGCTTCAATATCGATAGATAGAAGTGAAGTAAAAAGACGAAATTGTAATTCACAGCTTTTAAAATTAGAAAATCTTCGATCGAATTCTGTTTCTAACAATTTAATTTGGTCAGCGTATTCTGTAAATTTTAATTTAGGTGATTTAAGCAATAGATATTGGCAGCTTTCAATGCTTTCTTTTCCTGTTTGTTTTCGCCAAAGTAATCATTTTTGTTTGAAAGCGTTAAGATGACTCGTAATATCAACTGAGAAAGCCAGGGCCTTTATCCTTTGTCCATCTTTTAATTTAGCACATTCGTAATTTTTTGTTTCCAAGAAAATTATGATTTCGTCCAGCAATTTGAAGAATCGGTTTAGCACTTTATGACTCGAAAGCCAACGAACTTCCGTATAATATGGTAGATCGGTGTATTCACATTCTATCTTCCAGAAATGAAGCGAATTGAAATTATTAAATCCACCTGCCCAAATATATTTTACAAATCACGAAAATTATGACGTTTACAAAGTAGATTCACACAAACAGTCAAAGTTCCGAAAGTCACTATTCCCGAACAGATCCGTCGAAAAGACACCTTGCGACGTATACTTCGGATACAGTCACTCGTCACGGCAATAGTAGACGAATCACCTTACGGCAGAGCGCACAAACGTCCGCCTTGACGTTCCAGCAAACACTTGACTTTTGCGCCAAAACCTTTCCTTTTATATGGATTGTAGCAATCGCTGATGGACAAATCAGCACGTAGAAGTATTCCACGATGTCCGCTCTCGTACGATGTTAGCCGGCCAATCATCGTTCGTAGATTCAAAGCCGCGGCCGTTATCCAATCGTCTTTCTCAGCGTCGACCAATTTGAATTGGTTGGACGAAATACGGAACGGACAAACACAAAAAGGGCGGGAATCGTACAGTTCAAAAAAGTTCAAACTTTCCAACTTCAAGCGTCAAAGCTTGATATTTAAAAATTTTTTTAAAGTTTCGGCGGGCCGCAACCCAGGTGTTGGCGGGCCGCATGCGGCCCGCGGGCCACGTGTTTGACATGACTGATATACAGTGTTTATACACAGTGTCTTTATATATGACGCTTTTTTGTCATAGAGACACTGATGAGATCGAACGGATTCTATGAATTCCTCTATTTCATTGATTTTTCGTTTTTTTGTGACCGTCACAATTGTAGGGTTAACACTCATTGCTGCCATTGTTTGAATAAAAACCATGTGTCTATTTTGACGTCAAAAAAATACTTTTTTTTTATTGGAGGAATTTTGGCATAAAAATTTTACAGCGTACAAAAGTAGAAACCTGCTCTACACATTTTTCAGTTACGTTTCAGCCAAAATTCAGAAAAATTTTTACGCTTTCTGTTTTATACTAGATTTTACGCCGAATTTTACGCATGTGTGTTCCTGGCCTTACATAGAAAAATGTTGTCCATCCCTGCTCTACGTTAAAGTAAACAGACTGTAAGGCCGCTCTAGGCGGTCCAACTTGTTTTCTCTATTTGTTTTCAATATAGACTATAACAATAATTTTTTGACGAATTGACTCTCTTGTCCTACATACTGACTTCGTTCACTCTGCTCAAAGTCTCGCCGATGGGACAATTTTCAAACCTCTCATCCTCTTTCGGCCTAACTGTCCTACCCCGGATTGCTTTGTTCACTTGTTCAAAAATTTGGTGACGATTTCATCTATTCCTGAAGTCACTGTCTTTATTATTTACTCCGCGACAGAAATGCGTCGGAACGGTTTCACACAATTTTATGTACACAATATATAGAATGAATTTAATTTTCAATTTGAAAATATGTTTATTTATTTTTATAACTGTTCCCACCCTGTGGGCAGTAAGAGGGCTTTTGTATTAAAACAATTACGACTTCGGTCAAGCACACAATGGGGCGGCCGTATGGTGAAGAAGGGGTGAGACCTATTCGGGACAGTTTGCCTGTGAAATATTTCCTGGGGTTTGTCGACTCGTTCGGATTTGATTCCACATCCCCAGAAAATTCTGAGGTTACCTGAACTCTCGGCCATCCAGCCTTGAAAAACCACATAAAGTAGGAAAGTTAACAATCGATTAACAATTATTTTATTTTTCGACAATACGTAGTATTCGAAGCATTGTTTATTTTTCTTTGTTAACAGGGAAAGAGGAGACAAGCATTCGCATAGCTCGGGTTTCAAAAAAGATTAAATGCAAAGAGAACTTGTAACAGTGAGTTATCTAATTATACAAAGAAGAAAATAATCGCCGTTTTTCAGATCGGCCTCACTAGAATGCATATAGGAAAATAATGTGACTCTGTCGATTACAAGTGTGGGTTTGTTGGGAATGATAGAACTTTCTACTTCAAGATTCGCTCTGATGACAGATATGCCCTATGAGTCAAGTACCATGTAAACTTTAGTTTTTTTTCTGTTTCAGAACGATGACGCATAACAAGGCATCGAGATCGAATTCAACCTGTGGAGTCGATGTTATCGTATGATAAATTTAATAATATTAAATAATATGTATATTATGTAGTAGTTAAACAGGAGGAAATCTCCGGAAGTTCTATAATAGCCTATTCCATGTTGACGGCTGGATGGCCGAGCGGTAAAGGTGCAGCCTACCGCTCTGGGGGACCCGGGATCGAATCCGAACGGGTCGAATAATCCCCACGAATTTTTCGGGGGGTGGTCCGTTCGGATATGTCGGGCCCCGTCCCTCACCACCCGGTCGCCCCATTGTGGGCCTGGCCGAACCCATAATGGGCCTACTAAAAGAGGCCCTCTTAGTGCCCATAGGGCGGAAAGAGTTTAAAAAAAAAGCCTATTCCATGTTTGCTTGCAAGGTAGTTACACAATGTATCTGTTTACCAATAATTTTACTACATTTGTGTTGAAAAGATAATTACAGTTAGCATAAATAACGCCAACTATTGACATTAATGCTTAATTCATATAATTGTTTACTGTATCAGAACTATTGGTCTTAATTATATTGTCTGCATATGTCGCAACAAAATAGTACCGCGTCCAAATTATTAAATCATTAATGATTACATTACTGCAGCGTTTCGCAACCGCCGGTCCACGAAAATTCTTGACAGGTCCACAGAGAATTTTTACCACTCTGCGTTAAAAATTTCTTATTCAAAAAATGATGATGATAAAATTTTCATTTATTAAATTATGAAAAAAGATATTTTATACAAATTTTAAATTTACAAAATTTATATTCAGCACGGCACTGAAGACAAATTCTTGTGTTGGAGAAAGTACATCGCATGTTTATATCTCGCAAAGGTGTAATGCCATTTATTGCTGGACGTTCGTTACAATATGTTTAACTGGATTTGGCAAATATAAAAGTAAGTTTCAACAGTCTATAGCAGTGATTCCCAACCGGTGGTTCGCGAACCCCTGGGGGTTCGCAGTGTTTGCAGAGGGGGTTCGCGAAAATAATATTGTAATGGCGGATTTTTTAAAACGCCATTAAAATCAAAAGCAAAAAAAAAAAAACAAAACAAAAACACAAAAATTAAAGAACACACCCACTGTAAAACAGATTGTTCGCTGCCTGTTTGTTAAGAAATCTATAATAAATTTCAATATTTTCATTTCTTTTTTCCTTATTTGTTTTTCAAAATTACTTCATCAATATCAAATTATATCAACAATTTTATACCTTATAATTTATTCCTCTTATTCAAGTAATCAAATACTATTCTCTTTTTATTACAAACATTTATTTATATTTAAAACATTTTATCAATGTGATTAGTATCATGTTCTGCTTTATATTTAAAATCATTGCAGCAGTTTTCCCTTCTATGTAATATTTTTTTTACAATACAATTGGAAATAAATATCAAATTAAGGCAGTTTACTACAGATTTTAGAATTAGATACTTGTTCACAACCGGAAACTGGGAGAGTAGTGTTGTATTAACCGACGTTCATACATAGGCTTAGCACTTGTAAAGCTTGAGTGATAGTGATACTGTGACTGTCAAGTTCTCGTGTAAATGATTTAATAATTATTAATTTAATTATTATTATAGCTTATTTTTATTATGGATCGATGGTTAAAAACGGGTCGTTTAGAAACGAGACATGATAATCGAGATGATAGTACTGAAAGCTGTAGTGAGGTACCGTTTCACCAGACGAAAAACAAAGGAAATGATGATAGAAAAGAGAAAAAGCGAAAATATGACAGCGACTATCTACAATTGGGTTTTCATTTTACTGGGGATGAGTCGGAACCTAAACCGCTTTGTGTTATATGTAACGAAGTTCTTGCCAACAGCAGTTTAAAACCATCACTTCTTCGTAGACATATTGAAACAAAACATCCGACACACAAAGATAAACCTCTTGAATATTTCAAAAGAAAATTAGCAGATATCAAAAAGTGTAGTCTTTCTTCTTTCTTGACTTCAAACGAAGATAGTAAAATGGCCCTTGAAGCATCATTTCGAGTAAGTTATAGAATTGCAAGATCTGGACAAGCGCATACAATAGCAGAAAATTTAATTGGACCATGTGCGAAAGATATCGCCAAATGTATGCTTGGGGAAAAGGCAGCAAAGAAAATTGAGCTAGTTCCCTTATCAAACAACACGGTGTCGCGTAGAATTAATGACTTGGCTAATTATGTGGAGAACGAACTTCTAAAAAGAATAAAATTGAATTATTTTGCAATTCAACTTGACGAATCGACGGATGTAACAAATGCCGCAGTCTTGCTTGTCTACGTTAGATATCTTTTTACGAATATTGTTCAAGAAGATGTACTATTTGCAAAACCTTTGAAAACCTACACAACTGGAGAAGCGATTTTCGATATGATCAATGGGTATTTTGAAAAGAATGGAATAAGCTGGTCTTATTGTGTGGGTGTGTGTACAGATGGTGCAAAATCAATGACAGGAAAATTTTCTGGTTTTGTGGCACGGGTGAAGAAGATCAACGAGAAAATTCAATGGACTCATTGTTGTATTCATAGACAAGCTTTAGTATGTAAGCGTATTCCTGCAGAGTTATCTACTACTTTAAGTGATGCTGTGAAAATTGTGAACTTTATAAAATCGCGTGCTACAAATTGCCGTCTATTCCGTACGCTTTGTGAGGATTTTGGAAGTTTCCACGTTTCTTTACTACTTCACACAGAAGTTAGATGGCTTTCCCGTGGTAAAGTTTTGACGCGTTTGTTTGAATTGAAGTCTGAAGTTCAAGCATTTTTTATTGATCATCCGTTTCATTTGTCTTCTTGTATATCCGATGTTCTTTGGCTGCAAAAGCTTGCGTATTTAGCTGACATTTTTTTGTAAACTGAATGAATTAAATATGTCTTTACAAGGCGAGGGTGTCACCATTTTCAGTGTACATGATAGAATTGAGGCTATGTTGAAAAAGATCAATTTTTGGATTCAATGCCTGCAGATGAATGAGTATGGATGTTTCGATTCTGTCAGCACTTTTTTTTATCAGAAAATTCAATTAAACTTGACGAAAACATTAAAAGGAGTATATGTGAACATCTGAACTATCTTCGATTAACTTTCGATGACTATTTTCCCAACAGATGCAATATATCCATCTCAAACAACTGGATACGTAATCCATTTCAAGGAAATGTAAGTTCAGAAACCTCTCTAAATATACTGGAAAAGGAAAAACTCATAGAGTTATCTTGTGACAGTTCTCTAGAAGCAATTTTTAAAGATCAATCTTTAATTGACTTCTGGCTCAGTATACAAAATGAATATCCTGTTCTGTCAAAAAAAGCCATTGAAGTTCTATTACCATTTTGCACAACATATCTATGCGAGAAAGGATTTTCAACATATACTTATCTGAAAGATAAATACAGAAACAGGTTAAATGCAGAACCTGATCTAAGACTGAAATTGTCAGATATTGAGCCTAACTTTGAATTGCTTTGTTCTATCAAACAGCCACAAATATCCCATTAAGAGTTTTTCCAAATGTAAAACATAAGAACCAGTTTGTTAAATTTATCTTGTTTTCAACTTTTATAGCCATCATTTTAGTCTTATTAATGTTTTATTTAAATGTTTCACGATTAATATAATCATATTATTCTGCAATATGTAAAATATATATTCTATCAAATTTTATTGCTTTTTTTTACCTGTCATTAACGACTACATAGGGGGTTCGTCAAATTTTTTCGGACCTTTCTTTTGGTTCGCGAGGAAAAAAGGTTGGGAAACACTGGTCTGTAGATAAATTTTGAATCAAAATGAAAAATGATTATCCATCTTTATACGAGAAAGCGATAAAAATGTTAGTCTCCTTCGTAACAACATATTTATGTCAAGTGGGATTTTCAACTTTGACGTAATCTTCCATATAATAAAAATGTAAATGTTCGTTTGTCCAAAATCTTAAATCTCCGAAAGTTCTTTACCGATTGCTTTGAAATTTTGATAAAACATTGCACTCGAATACGTGCGTTGTTCTATATACCTACTATTACAGTGGTGCCTCATATAACGTACTTAATCCGTTCCAGGTGCACGTCCGTTAAGTAAAACGTCCGTTATACGAAACGCATTTTCCCGTAGAAATACATGTTAAAACATCTAATTCGTTCCGCAGCATAAAATAACCGTACTGTATCATAAAAAAATTAACATGGGGTGCGTTCTTTTATTCCTCCGCGTAACTCTGCGCGAGCGACATCCGTTTAAAAATTCCTGCAGAACGCGTTCCTAAATTCCGGTGGAAGTGCGCGCCGTCGAACGGCAAAAACGGTTACTTGTAGCAGTAGTTTACGGTGGAAAGCAACATGGCGTCCTCCATGGCTCAGATAGTTTTGTTTCCGGGTCCATTATGTGGTTTTATAAATGAGAATTTAGAAATTGTGAAAGCGCGAGTTAGCGCACGCGGTGATGTAAGTGTCTTTGCCAATTTTTTTCGAGGCTATTTTGAATGCTCTTTCAATAAATAATCCATTTATGGTTAAATTTTAAAATTGGGACCCTTCTTTTGCCTTTTAAAGCTCATATTTTAGAATTATAGATTTCTCCATCACGATACTATCGATAGGCGGGCGCCGCCATCTTTCTTTCTTTTACTGTCGTTCCTAAATGCCTACAAACAGCAGCGCACTCCCGTAGTAGCGAAGACGCAGAGCGACCGCTATTAAAGAACGCACCCATGGACAGTCAACCAATTATGCCGGAAAGTCCGTTGTTCGCAGCCAGTTTGTTGCTCGAGTTACGTAACGGCCAAACAGAAAGTCCGTTGTTCGCAGCGTCCGTTATACGAGGCACCACTGTATATAGATGTCACATCAAATTCCCCCCCGCAAAAGAGAAGGACAGGATTAAGGCTTACCGTAAATAACTCGGCTTCTATTATACTATATTAGATACAGTCTTTTGCGTTTTAATAGGGTAGGACACGAGAATGTACACTAAGAAGGGATTTTTCGAAATTCCCCAGCGGGGGAGAAGGAAAGCATTAAAACTTATCCTAAAGAACACCGCTTGTACTGTACTATTTTTACTGCAATTTTTTATTTTTAACTGAGATTTAGTAGTAGGGTACCACGTGGGTATCAAACAAGTGTATTCCTTAACAACGGATATGTTAAGAGAAAGAGATGTGCAAAATTTACTGGTGTAGATATCAGTTTTTTGCGTTCTTGCAGAAAATCGAACATATTTTTAGACCCATCTAAAATTTCTCTAATTAGTCTAGAAACGGAAGGAAACCTAATTCTTGCGTTCTGTAAAAACGAATAAAATTGGATATTATGTAATAATCTTAATCTTCACTATCGTTACTTTTTGCCAAGCAACGTCCAGCTAGTAAAAAATAAATTTATAAATCGGCTTTCATTTGTTTCACTGCTCTGACTCGGCTTGACTAATTTACAACCCATAATTGATTAGTTAATTGAAGAACAGCAGCGACCTTCTCATGAGCAATGTATACCAAATAAGCAAAAATATTAAATTTATAATTTTTAGTACTCATGGGATTGATGTTTTTTTTGTGTACCTAATATGCAATAAATTTGTGAGTTTTTAAATTATTTTTTACGATTTTTTGTTGTAATTTTTGTCAAAGGTTTGTTATTTATTAATAATTATAATTAAAAACAATAAAAATTATATTTTTAGTAAATACTATTAATTTCATTTTTTAGTAATAATAAGACTGATTTTTTATTTTTTCTTATATGCAATGTTATTGTGATTTCATTGTGGTTTTCTGTGATGTTTGTGAAAGATTTATTTATATAAAATAATTATAATAATTACTCATACAGGTATATCTCGAGTACGTCGTTTTCGATTATACGTCGTTTGTCAAAAAAGTATATGGAAAAATAAAAATCAAGTTTGTCATTTTATTTGACTTTACATCCGTCCGCCACAAATATTGAAGTTGTACTATCACTAGAAAAGCGTTAAAAGCACAAAATTATATTAAAATATGTATATTTACAGTAAATGTTAATATAATCATCATAAATTCTAGAGAACGAAACATGAAAACATCTGTGTTTGTGTTGTCTTATTTAGAAGACTAACTGCTCATTATTGGAGTTTCCTCCATTATTGGCGATTAGTTACGACGTAGGTGGAAAGTACGACTTACGTCGTAACTACACAAGTAGATTCGACTTACGTCGCCTCTCCTGGAACCAATTACCGACGTAAGACGAGGTATACGTGTATTTACATTTAAATATTATTGTAAGTAACGATAATAATAATCTTATAAAATACTTCTGTAGTAATTATTTAACATCCAATGAAAGTTTTTGCTAAAAATCCACCGGCCCGCGAAATTTTTTTCACAAATTTCCCGGACTGCTGGCCAAAAAAGTCGAGTACAATCTCAACAGTGAAATGGATGTATTTTCGATTATCATATGTTATGTTACTCCGAGATGTAATGGTATGCCTTTAGTTATCATAATAGAAAACTATGTAGTATAAGAAATGTATATTTATGTTTTATTGTGTAGCTAATCAAGGAGGGGCTAAGGCCTGAAATGCATTTCGAGAAATAAAGTTCCGGAAAAAAGTTGATGATGAAAACTGCCAAGTGTCTATGAATACACAGACTAGTGATATTGAACTAAACATTTTAATTATATATTGAATACTGTAATCTTTCTTAGTTAAAGCTTTTCGAAAATCGGAAAAACATCATTTTAATTTAAAACCAGATTTGCTTACATCTTTCGATCATTGTACAGTACATATGATTAAGATTCACATGGCTTTCGTCTGTTGTGGATCCGAAGGTGTGCAATTAAACTTTCCTTTCGTGTAAACTTCTTTTTACACTCGTCACAACTGTAAGGCTTTTCTCCAGTGTGAGTCCGAATGTGTTTAATTAAGTCTGACTTTTGTGTAAACTTCTTTTTACACTTCTCACAACTGTAAGGCTTTTCTCCAGTGTGGATTCGACAGTGTACAATTAAGTCTGACTTTTTTGTAAACTTCTTTTTACACTCGTCACAACTGTAGGGCTTTTCTCCAGTGTGGATTCGACGGTGTGCAATTAAGTGTCCCTTTTGTGTAAACTTCTTCTTACACTCATCACAACTGTAAGGCTTTTCTCCAGTATGGATTCGAATGTGTTTAATTAAGTCTGACTTTTGTGTAAACTTTTTTTTACACTCCTCACAACTGTAAGGCTTTTCTCCAGTGTGGATTCGACGGTGTACAATTAAGTCTGACTTTTTTGTAAACTTCTTTTTACACTCGTCACAACTGTAGGGCTTTTCTCCAGTGTGGACTCGACGGTGTGCAATTAAGTGTCCCTTTTGTGTAAACTTCTTCTTACACTCATCACAACTGTAAGGCTTTTCTCCAGTGTGGATTCGAATGTGTTTAATTAAGTCTGACTTTTTTGTAAACTTCTTTTTACACTCGTCACAACTGTAGGGCTTTTCTCCAGTGTGGATTCGACGGTGTGCAATTAAGTGTCCCTTTTGTGTAAACTTCTTCTTACACTCATCACAACTGTAAGGCTTTTCTCCACTGTGGATTCTTTCATGCGTTTGCAAATGTTGATTAGTTTTGAAATTCTTCTTACAGTGTTTACACGAAAATTGCTTTTGGTTCCTTTTCTCTGCAATTTAAAAAATTGTTTTAGATAATATTTCATCGATATATAATAGGTATTTAAAAAAAAACAATAATTAAATCAATAATATTATTTAATTAAATAATAATTTTCATATCTAAAGGCAAGTTTCTGCATCAAAACACAATAAAGTAATTTTAGAAATAATAATGTTTGTATATAAATATATTCAAGAACAGCTAATCAGAAACGACATATTAAAGCAAAAAATTTCTGTAAAACATTTTTCAAGTGTATCTATATCTTCATGAATTTTCTGTTTATATCCTTGCAGTAGACCTTCTGCTTTTTTTATATTTTTAAATAAGGTGCAGTAGTGTGAGTAAAGCAGTGTTTGTCATATTCAGTTTTCTCTGTAATCTTGGACAATATTTTCTTCAAAACTGTGTTTCATCCATAGAATAACTGAAAGTAATAACAACATTCATGAGATAACTTGTATAAAATGTTATTTTATATGACTTTCTAATACTAGAATGTATTACTCGTATTCTTATTCTTTCCTATTGTAAGGTGTATAGTTTTGTAATATTTACATAATAAGAACATTGTATTTTAAAGACTTATGTTAAGTATACTTCCCTCCTAACTCCTCAATAAGTAAAACTCACAACGTTGAAACGTGTAAATTCTTAAGAGTAAATCACGGACTTCATTGTTGAAAGATTGAGTTTCGTTCTTCCCCTTTTTGCCTGTGTTGTGTATTTTCAGGGTGGAGATTAGCTAAATAGAAAAAATAAAATTATATTAAATATCAGACAAATTCATATTCAATATACATTGTAAAGTGATTTAAATTTGTATTTTCTATGCTAGGTTTTTTAAACTGTATAAATTCTATTTTAAAATTTACAGATAAAGTATACACATGTACTTAAATATGGAGACGAATACATTTTTCAGAAATCGGTTCTGGTAATTTGAAATTGTTTCTGATAAAGTGTCATTCGTGAATTACCGTATTTTACGGACTATCAGACGCACTTTAATTTTTAAGCATATTTTTTTTTTAAAAAATACATATAAGATGCTACGGACTATAAGACGCAGCTGAATTTTGGAGGCAATTTTTCGAAGAAAAAAATGCGTCTTATAGTCCGTAAAATACGGTATTTGAAAATTTGTTGTCTCTTGATCACTATAAAGTTCAGACACACGAACACTTGGCAATCTTCATTTTAAGTTCATTTCAGTTTATACATGTACTGTACTTGTGGTTTGTACAAGTTTCGGGCTTTTTAACACCTCTCCTCAGCTCAACTTGAGATCACGAGTATGAAATAACACTTAAAATACAAGCACAAGAAACACATCAACTATAATAAAAATCTATGAATAAAACTTAAAATTAATAGAATATGTAAAAGTTCACGTCACATGTTTCACCTAAAGAGAGCAGACTTGTTGTGCAACACTGTTTTATGCGACGCAAGCCGCAAATTGCCTATCGCTATGTTTAATGACAGAAATATGTATGGAGCGTGTCGATATATTTCATAAGAAAATGTAAAAACTTCCGCTGTAAAACTACGCATCTCGAATATCTCCATTTCAGAGCCATCGCAAACTACAGGAAGCGAGAGCTAGCGTACGCTCGGTCGCGTTCCCGAGCCTCACCTTTTTTCCCATCATGCTGTAGGCCATTTTTGCTAGGTAAGCAGCGTTGCCATATTTGGCTACTTTGCACCAAATTGGGCTACTTATTTTTCAGTTTGGCGTTAAAAAAACCATTTGGCGCACTGGCTACTTTTTGGGCTACAAAAATTTGACTTAGCTACATTTTGGGCTGGTTACACAAATTATTTCATCCTTTGTTTTGCGCCTAGAACGGTGTTCTGTCTATTCGTTTTGTTTTTATACATAGTATAATTTATATAAGTTTTATAATTTATTTATTATTGATATTAAAATGGGTAAATGGACAAGTATTCTCGGTCCTTTCGGAAAGAATGGCTTCAAGATAAAAATCTTAAAGGTAAGCGGGAAATTTTCCTCATTAAGTTGCATTTTTAAATATTTTGGCAAATGGCGTAATTTTAAATTGATTTAATTAAATTTAAACTTTAAGAAAAGATAGCTCCAGTGAGTATTCAGTCATGCTTGACAGGAAAATTTTTAGTTTATAATACCTTATTTTTTAAAGAAAATTTAATATAAATTCCAGTTAAATGATATCCTAGAAAGAAAGAAATAAGAAAAAAAATTTCATCTATATTGCATGATTTAATATCATTAATTTTTATGGTATCATCTACCGGTGGGTCTGCTGAACGTGGGTGCAACGTTTTAAATACGTTGATGGAGTGGACAACCACCGGCTAAATGACTAATGGCAAATGCTATGCTATACGGAATGGTACCAAACATGGTTACTAAGCCCTAATTTTTATAAATTTTAATTGTTTTTGATAAAATTAGTAACAAATAACGTTACGCTAATTGTAACTGCTTGCCAACGTCAGCTTCTTGTAAATGTCTTATATACAGTATATAATAAAATAGTGATTTCTTTACAAGAAGCTGTTTAAATGAACTGGCGTGGTCTCATTAACATACAAGTACTCACATAAAACTGAGATACTGTAATTAAAATATAAAACAATATACACGAAAATATAGTAAACAAAACAGAAAGTTTCCTCATCTGAAATTACATGCATATTTACAATATGCATGTAATTTCAGATGAGGAAACTTTCATAAATTATAATGATATATAGACGTTCGAATTATGAGCAATTTATTTGCCTAATTGATTAACTCCAAAAACAAAAAGTAAAGAAATTGATAAAATAATATAGGCCTACTTTCTTTTTTTAAAATTTAAATATAAATAAACATTTAGTAGTGTTAAGCCTAATTATTAAAAAATTAATTTTAAATATAAAAAGTTAAGCATCATTCAAATACATTGGCACTAAAATTTAAAAGATTCAAAAAGTGAAGTTAATCGATTTCGACTGTGAACGGCTCATATGAAGGTCCCACTGTATTTCACTAGCTTCATTCAAAGACGAGAGGATTTCATTTTCATCAATTAAATGAAATTTGTCTTTCAGATTGAATTTCAGAAGATCCAAAAGCAGAGGACCAGGTTTTCTGTAAATATTGCAAATGTAGTGTACGTGCACATGATTCTGATTTAATGAAGCATGCTGCAACAAAGAAACATAAATCTAATGAAGTTCAGTTTGGTAAGTTTCAGCCTTTAAATGTACTTGCAGTACCTAGAGTACTGCCATTAGCAAAAATTCGCAGAGAGGCTCGAATTGCTCTGTTTGCTGCAATGAACACATCTATGAACTGTGTTGATACTCTTGGAGAAATTCTAAATGATGAGTTTAAAGATGTAAGCAATGGCAAAGAAACATTTCATATGCATCGAACGAAATGCTCTGCTCTAATAAAAAATGTTTTGGGACCGTATCTACAGCAGAAGCATCTAGAAGATTTGAAAAAGGCAACAAAATTCTCTCTTATGATAGATGAGTCAACTGACGTATCCGATTCAAAGCTCCTTGCTCTCTGCTCCAAACATTATAGCAGAGAATCGGGAAGGATGATCACGTGCTTCCTTGATCTGGTTGAAATTCAAGATGGATATGCTACAACTATGCACAATGCAGTTGTAAATAAAATGCAAGAGCTGGGTCTAGACAAAAATAAATTGATTGGAATTGCAACTGATGGCGCTTCTTCTATGTGTGGAAGAAACAACTCTCTTTATACACATTTGAGAGACTTCTGTGGGCATGATCTGATACATATTAAATGCATCTGCCACTCTTTGGATTTGGTGGCATCTGCAGCAAAAGATGAACTGCAAAGTAATATCAGCTTTATGCTACAGGAAACAAGTGAACATTTTTCTCATAGTACATTGCGTAAGAACACCTACAAACATCTATTTCATGTGATGAATGATACTATTGATGAAGTTTCAGCTGACCCATTTAAGTTAACAACCCCAAGCAAGACACGATGGCTATCTATCTCTCTTTGTGTAAAAAGAATTCTTAATCAGTATGAAGACCTGAAGTTATATTTTTCAGTTTATCCTGCAAAGGACTACAAGATACGTCTGTTTAGTGAAATGTACGGAGATGCTAGAAATAAAGCATATTTGCTTTCTCTGGATCCCATTCTTTCGGAACTCCGGAGAGTCAGCTTACTTTTTCAAAGTGAGAGTATAGATACTTTTGCAGCTATTAATGAATTACAGTCACTGTTTATGTCATTTGCTAAAAGAATTATAAAACCTTCAGTCGTAAATAACCATTCTGTAGAACAGTTCTTGACCATAGATTTGATGAATTTAAAATCAGTGTACTTGCTCATACCTGACTGTGACTTGGGTACAAATTTTCACAATTTTCTTGAAACTTCATCATTTTCAGTTCATTCAAAATTTGAGATTAAGGAAAGATGCTTTAATTTTTTAAAAACAACAATTCATCAATTACAAATTTGGCTACCAAATTCAATACAGAGGTCAAATCTGGTGGAAAGTGTGCGACCTGCAAAACTTTTACAGATTTACGAAATTGAGTCAATCATAAAAACATTTGCAAAATACCAAAATCCATATGCGATTTTAACAGCGTGGAATTAGAGAAGATGATACGCTGTGTCCAAAACATTCCAGGAATTACTCCAGACACAAGAGGAGAACATTTTTGGAAAACAGTTATTGAATATAAGAATGCTGCAGGTAACAATCCTGCAACACGACTCGCTGAAGCAGCATTGAATATACTTACACTACCGATATCAAATGCTTCAGTAGAAAGAGCTTTTTCTGCTGTTAACTATTTAAAAAGTGACACACGGAACAGAATGGGGTTGCAACTTTTACGTGCACTCCTTCACATCCGATTTTATTTATTCTCCAGAGACATACGTGTGAGTGAATACAAACTACCTGATGCATTACTAAAAAGTATTAATAGTTCTATGTATGATTAAGGTATATTATAAATTATAACAATAAATATGCAGGCTATAAAAATATAATCTGTATATTTATTGTGTTATAATTTATAGTTTGAGAGTTCTCTGCTGCTTGCACATTGTACTGTACATTGGAAGTTTTACAATAATAGATAACTGAAATAAAGGCTGCTAAATATGTGTTGCATTTATTTTATTACTTCTAAAGACTGAATAATTACTTAATAAGAATAGACTACTTACAAACTAATGTTAGTGCTTTAAATTTTAAAGACTGCACTTATTGAATCTAATACGTTACACATGTTGACTATGGCATTCGGCTCGAGAAAAGGGTTGTTCCAAGTCTTTCTAAAAATGGTAGTAAAATAGTACTAGATAACAAAAAATGGTACTAAGTTTTCTTTAAAAAACCGACCAGTAATGTGCGATAATATATTTCTAAAAATTGATATTAATATCGATAATACGACATACGTGCAGGATCAATATATTAAGTCAAAATGATCTATTGATTAATGCAAGCATTACTTAGACCGTAAACTGCTGAATGTATGTAGGCTATATATTATTTAAACATATACTTATAAATAATATATAAATTTATAATTTATCAAATTTCTATTTATTAAAATACAGTATACATAGTGTTACATGTAACATAAAAAATTCATACAGGCTAAATTCATATATTGCAAGAATGCTATTATTCCTCAACAACAATCAAATGAACAAAATGTTGAAAGAAAAGTAATGAACATGAAGTACTAAACTTTAAAATTATCACATTGAAAAATCACTGGTAAGATCATCATTATCAGAATCTTTTTCACGAGAATGTTTTTGTATGGCTGAAGCAGATGATAGTTTCCAAGTTTAACATTTATCGTTGTTGCTTTTAAGTAACTCCTTTGCTAATAACAGTGCTTCAAGGAATTGGTAAGAACTCGATTCGGTAGTTTAATTTTCATTAAATTTAATTGCAACAAAATACGTTCAACTGCTGCACTTAAATGAGGAAGCAATAAAAAATCTTTGTGTATTTTTATATAAAAGGAGTAATTGGGTATGTAAATTATTGTTAAAAATCGGTAAACGTGATAATAAATGGTGTTGGGTATCTTAGTACCGAGGCAAGTAAAAAGGTACTAGATTAGTACAAAAGTACTAGATGAAACAACACCTAGTACAAAAGTAGCCCAAAAGTAGCCAATTGCTGGGGCAGTTGGTTACTTTTGGGCTACCTTTTAAAAATTATTTGGCTACAAAGGCAAAAAACATCTGGCAACGCTGTAGGTAAGCTACGTCGGCAGAAAGCAGCCGCAAACAATACAACGTTTGCTCGCGTAACATAGTCCACATGACGTGGATTCCACAGATGTGGATTGGCGATAGAACAAAGATTTTATTATAATTTATACTCGTAAGCAGTCAGTTTTCGTTTCGAACTTTGAAACAGCATGGGAAAAATATGCCTACTAGTTAAGCCTATTTATAAATAACTATTTACTATTTTAATATACGTTTATATTATTTTCTTTTCAATACTGCATGTATTAATCGTGTAATTTACGTACATCGATAAAATTCTATTATTTCTTTTTCGACACGTGGCATGTTTCTGTAGTCATCTATTTTTCCCGTTCTCTCTTGCTAGCGTAACTGCTGTCGTTGTTGAATTCTGTGAACAGCGAGAGTACTCTCGTATTGCTGCTCTAGCAAAGAAGAAACCACGTGAGCAAAAAGAGAGGGGCGGAGTGTTTGACGTCATTGGTTGTGCTAGGGCACGTTTTCTAGCATTTTGCACTCGCAAAGCGCTAGTTTGCGGCGGCTCTTAGTGATGATATTCATCCAAAACACAAGTCTTATAAAGTACTATGCCAAGAGAACAATGATTGAAACACAGACAGATTTTAAACCTAAATGTAATCGATTATTTCTAAAATGAATTAGGTTAAAAAATCGTAAACTGAAAATTAGTAACAGAAACGACATAAGCACGTTAGAACAACAACGATCGGAAAATTGATGAACTATCAATAGAAATCACAGCCAAACTGATTGAAAGCTACGTTAGAAAAGAAAAGACAAGCCAACAAGATATTGAAATATTCGATCCCTTGCTATAACTAAATTTTAAACTGAAGCAAATGTGATCTGTTCCGTGACCATTGTTACGTAGATTTTGTTTCTCTACTTTTCTATTCTAAATTAAAATCCTTAAGTGAAATAAATATGTTATAATATTTCTTGTTCATAAAAATTAAATAATAAAACAAACTTTCAATTTCTGAATATATATAAATAAAAGTTTTAATAACATTTCTTTCTTCATTCACCTAAATTTCAGTCTCTGCACCTATCCAAATGGATAATAAAAAGAGAGAATTGAAATGACGATTAAAACTAAATATCACAATCTTACACATTAAAAATTAAGAGGTTTGCCTAAAATTGTTGTTTTTATTTTAAACTTGTATTGTTACTCGAAAAAATTATTTCGATACTTTAAAAATTGTGTGTAAAAATTTCCAACGAATTCACTTTGTAATTTAAATTCTAAATTTAGAAATATTATAACTATTAATATCTTAATGAAAGTTTATTTCCAATTTTATTTTTCATTTAAGTTTCAGGTTAAAAGAATAAGATTTTTATCTAGGAACTGGCAAAAAAGACAAGTGCCAGGGGCGATAACCCCGAAGTGCGTAATCAGCGAAGCAAATCTTTCTTTCGGAGACACAATGTAGTGACATGGGTTTAAAAACACTGGTCGAATTTTTCATATTTTTTATTCGGTTGGAACTCTTTTTTTACATTACGCGTTTCGGGCCAGTGCCCCTCTTGAGCCAACTAAACGGTAAAAAGTATTTTTCACATAAGAAATGGCTATAGACAAATATTTAAAATAAACCCCGCGACAGCATACATAACTAGTTTTTTTAGAAATCATTACCTTCTAAATTCTGGTGGTAAGAGCTTGTATACCGCTAAAAGGTGGACCGTACCTCGTTCGGAAGTATAGACAGGGTGCGAATAGTCCAAGGGTACGAATCTTTATAAAATTCCATAAAAAGTTTTAGTATCAATCTGTGGAAACATATCGAGTTATTCTCCACGGGTTGTATTTATAAAACCATACCTGAGATTCGTCTACCGGCATATTATCTAGGTATTCCCTTGCGTAGTGTCTAGA
This sequence comes from Centruroides vittatus, assembly GCF_030686945.1. Lineage (NCBI taxonomy): Eukaryota > Metazoa > Arthropoda > Arachnida > Scorpiones > Buthidae > Centruroides > Centruroides vittatus. The sequence goes on from NW_027121260.1 coordinate 41,453, forward strand.
GTTGTGTCCGTATACTGATCTCGTACTCCTCCACTTCAACTGCGCAATACGATCTGTTTCCAATTTGCATACATTTTTTTGAGTACCGATAGGGCAGATATTCCTTTTTAAGGGGTTTTCTCTTCCAATAAAATTATTCCGGAGCTTAGCGGCATTTTTTAGAACTTATTAGTACACAGCATGTGTCCATTGCTATTTTTTCCCGCTTTTGGTTTTTTTTAATATCTATCACTATGCAAATGACGTAACATCGAATCTTAAAACAGTTTTCTATATTTTATAACATTTTTTATAGTAATTTAATCCAATTTTCGTTGATTTTTACGCTTAGTAAATATCATTAACAGAAAAAATAATACTTTCTTCTGGTTGACGGTGGAAGAATATCGACATAGGACCGGAGTGGAAAACCAAGATCTTATTTTGTTAAATGGTTTGGATTTTTCAAACAAAGGAAAACAATCATAAATAATTCTCCAGAAACGGAACAGGATGTAATGTATAGGGAAGAGAAGGTATTGAATCTGCCAATACACGCTTTAGAAATAGTAAATATCATTAATAAATTTAAAGAATCCACTGCTACCGGACCCCGACTCAATCCAAATTCGTTTTCTAAAACAATTACCAACTGAAACGACTGATATGTTGGCACTCAGTTTTAACTATATGTACGAAAACAGCACTTATCCTGAATCGTGGGGCTCATCATATTTCTGAATGATATTTAAAAGAGGTGATGGCTCAAATTTTAGTAATTATAGACCTATCGCTATATTGTCATCATTAAGGAAGACTTTCACATCAATCCTTACGAAAAGATTTAATCAAAGAACAGAATAAAACGCCTCGATTTCAGACAGTCAATTTGCCTTTGTTAAGAAGAGCAAAACAGAGTTAGCAACTTTTGTATTACTTTCAACTATTTAAATCCATCTTTCCAAAAAAAAGACAAAGTATATGCAGCTTTTCTAGACTTAAAAAAACTTTTGATTCAATACCAATAGGAAAACTGTATCATAGATCTGCAGCATGCTTTTTTAATTTATTATTTATTAATGCTATAAAGTTTTTATTCGGTAATTATCTAATTACAATTAGATGTGGTAAAAATGTTTATCCAACTTTCGACATTTGTGGAGGCCTCCTGCGAGGTGACCCATTATCACCTTATTTATTTAATTTTATGATTTACGATATTAATAATCAATTTAATAAAGAAAAAGGTGGAATTTTGATAGAGAATCAGATAGTTCACTCAATTCAATATGCAGATGATATTGTGTTAATCTCGAACACTAAAATTGGTCTCCAGAGAAAAATAAATTTGATGCAGAAGTATTTTTCACAATTGGGAATGAAAATTAATCTAAACAAAACTCATATTCTTATATTTCGAAGAGGAGGAAGATTGGCTAAACAGGGTCAAAATTTTTACATTTTAAATGAAAAACTAAAAGTAGTGAAGGAAATCTTATACTTGGGAATTCACTTTACTTCAACGTTATCTTTTGGCATTCATGTCCAGCATGTACAAAATACAGCAAACGAACTAATTAACAACTTAATCTATCTACTAGTTAAACTAAAAATTAATTCTTTACAGAAACAAATGCAGCTCTTTTCAGCAATAATTATAAATTCGATATGTTATGCTCTCCCGATATGGGGCATGGATTGGTTATCTCACTTTGAGAAAATTCAATTATTGTATGTAAGGAAAATTTATGGTTTGGACGGAGCTGTGTCCGGATATGCAATCCTCCATGACATAAATAGGCTACAATTGGAGCCTTATTTGGTGCTAAGAATTATGAAGTTTTATAAAAGATTGACGAATAGTCAAAATATCTTCATAAATATCACATTTAGAAAACTTGAAAGGCTAGCAGAGGCCAAGAAAAATTACTTAAAAAACTGGTATAACAAATTTAGCCTAATGCTGGCCAGGTATAAAATTTCACTCATATTATTTAATAATACAGAAGCAGATTGGAACTTCGGATATTCAATTTTAGTAGAAAACATGTTTTATAACAAAGTTCATCAAGAAATGGTTAAACTACAGAACTCCAAATTTCATCCTTGGTATATTAACAATTTAAACTTTTCTCTATCGAACGATTATATCAATTTTCAGAACCCGTTCGGGATGAAAAAATTTTATATACAACTTCGATTGAACAGTTTTTACGTATTAGTCGACCAGAATTTTCTAAGTATCAAGAACAATTTATACAAAATTTGTCAAGATTAAAGAAATTAAATGATAGATTGAATATCAAATTTGTCAATTTGATATTCAATCTATCATTTAATTTGCTTATGTAAGGGATGTTCAGAATTGAGAGATCAATTTGGTATTTCTACCTTGACCGAAAGTAAATCTATAGAGTAATTTTATAATAAGCTATTCCAAATAAGCCCAACTATGATAATTAGGCTATTTAACTTTTTCAATAAATATATTAAAATGACTGAGAATAACAGTGATACCACAGAAAATGAGTTTCAGATTTAAATGCTAAAGTTATAACTTTGTATAATAATGATACAAAAATTGTAACTTAATTAAAATATATGTTGTTACATTTAGATTTTTCTATGTAACGTTCTAACTATTGTTCCCTCTTTGTAACGGGATAATCCCATAATAATAATAAATTTATTATTATTATTAATACTAAAATTCGTTGTTAGAATTTACACCCAAATATTAAAGCGGTTTAAAATATTACCATTTGGTAAATAAACTTAATTTACGTATAATAAATTTAAATAAATAAAATTTTAAGAAACAACAAACCAATAAAAAAAATTGAAGACGAATATCAAAAATATTTTTATGAGATATTACATGTGATATCTTCATTAACCGATATTCAATTTTAAAACGATATTCGTCATTCGCATGCGTCAGAAAAAAGTATATCTTCCCTAAAAGACCCTTCCCTGAGAGGGTCAGCTGCACTATGAAAAAGCCCACAGTCTACATTAGCAATCTAATGGGTGACCTACTTTTTCCAACATAGTAAAACGAAGTACGTTACAGTATAACGATACACAAACACTAACCATGATAATCAAAACAAATTGTTCTTCTAAAATCCTCCAATCGGTGTTTGACGTAGATCTACATAAAAGCACTAAATCAGTAGACATGTCTAAATAACATGCTAATAAACACTAAAAACATAAATGTTTCGAAATTAGGATTACATAATTATATGCACAAATAAATTAGTAGGTGTATAATATATACTTTCACTAATATCTAAGTATTATGTTCAAAGATCAGTTTTCGCTAATTGTCGAAAAATAAATTATTTCTCAACTTTTTTTGTATGAAGAACCATATTCTGAAACAACTTCTAAATTCACAGTGAAAATTCCACCCTTTATTCGTTAAAATCAAAGCAAAATGTATCGATACACGTAATAAAAATTTATTACAATGAACTTCGAAAAAAAAAAGAGAAACACCGAACCGCACACTACGAAATATGACGCGAAGTGATACCTATAAAACAGACTGAGAATGTTCCTGTTCAATGTCACCTGACCAAAAGTTTCAGTGTTTATGCAGAAAAAATTTAAGTTTCAAAGAATTCTTGAATTAAACCATATGAATTTAATACAGAACAACAAAATCTGCTTAATAAAGATTAGTAATTTACCATTACAATTATGTAAATTAGATATGAAAAGTTTACTGTGCTAAATCTCCTGCCAACCATAACGTCATGGGATGACTGTAAACGTCACGCGGCATGTAAACTTTCCTGCTATAGACTAAAAATTTAATATAAATTTTTTATTCATCCAGTAAAATATAAATAATATAAAATGTCTAGCAGTGGCATGCCGTGACATTTGATGAAAGGGAAGCTGTGTTTCTGTAAGAAGCCGACTTCCAAGGGCAGTCAGTTGCATGCCAGTCCTCCATAAAAAGTCCTCCCCAAAAGTACTATTTCCCGCACGTGTGTTTAGGCTGTTCGATATACGGCTGGCTCTTCGGTCGCGTAGCGATCATATACACATGTCTAGTCAGAGAAAGAGCCTATCTGAGGTAAAATCTCCATATCAAACACCTGTAGAAGAGGAGGAGAAGAAGAAGGGCAATCAGTTAATTGCACGTCAGTGATGGTCTAGCGTCCATTTGTACGTGTGTGGTGGCGGAAGAGACGTATCTGACAAAAACCGACAAAAAAGAAACATATACTATGTACAAAATAGTTTGCTTTAGGTCAATCAGCCGCTTGGACATCCTATGTGGTTCTACGATGGTCAATCGAAGGTGGCTTCAGGACAGTGGCATTGACAAGTCTGTAGGGGACGGGGAGACTTCCTCTGTTGGCATCAGAGACACGGTCTAAGTTTGGAGTGGGTTACAGGTTGGCACAATAAGCGAGAAACTGTTTTTTTTTCTTTTACGCGTTGACACACAACGTTTTGGTTATTTGGACGTTAACTGAGTGCCAGTTGTCCTCGATTGTCAGGAGATTATATCAATCTCCGTTCTTTCTTTTGTCCATTTGTATAGTCATTTTCCTTCAATCACACTTCCCGAGTGGTTAATCCCTGGTTACTAAACATAACAAGACTCTTACCTGAAGCGCGAGAAAAGACAAAATCGAAGATGAATTCGATCTTCCACTGTTCATAGAGCGAGTTTCTTTTGCGATTTATAGTTTCAGCCTCGCAATTTGATACAACAGTTTTCAGCTTTGTTTGCCTAGAAAATTTCTGACAACTGCAACAAATGAAATTCGGGCTTTTCACTCGGCGTCATTCATCGAATTTTTAAAAGGCAGGATCGTTAATGAGTTGTCTTATTTGTGGGCTGTCAAATATTCTTGTTTCAATTTTTTCCATACTCAACTGAGGCATTTTTTCTCCTATATATGCAAAGTGTGATCTGTTCTTATCAAGAGCATTTACAAACTGCTTCATTAGGCCTAGCTTGATATGCAGTGGAGGAAAGATGATTTTCTCTCGTTCAACTAGCAGTCGTTAATGACATTTTTTCTCCAATGTCCATGTTTTCTCTCTTAGGCCACTCTTTTCTAACCCAGTGGTGTGTTTTGTCTACCATTCCAGAGGCACAAGAAGCAAGGATATTTGGTGTAGCCAATTTGCTGTCCAAGGAAAAAGTTTACCATTTTTAAGTCTACACAAATTACCTATTGATGTTCACGATACTTTATCTTCTTTAAGACCGAGCTATGGTGTTATATTCTTTTTTCATTTTCGTTAAGTGAGCAATTGGTATTGAACCATATTTGTTCCCATTGCGTAGAAGGACACATTTCAAACTTCGTTTTGAGCAGTCAATAAATAAACGCCAATCATTTGAAAAATATTCAAGACGACCCATTTTTTTCAAGAGTCCTCTAATTTCGTGACAAAATGCGAGATTGTCTTCTTGAGAGAAGAATAATAGCAGATAAAGGGAAAATATACAAAAATCAATCCCTGCATGTGTGTTTATACTACTACAATTACTTTAAAAATCACTTTTTGTAACGTGAAACGGCAATTCTTCTTGTTAGTTGTTTATTAGAGTCTACAACGTGTACCACGTATGTAAGTTTTAACACAAATAACGGATAAGAAAAAATACATAGATAATAGTGATACTTAATTAGAATGAGCAAAGGCACGTAGTACTGAGATATCAGTTATTAAATATTTTAGTACATCCCGTAAAGCTATATTTCTGTAATAATTTTTACCGATATATCTGATATAACAGGACTGAAGAGGGGGCGTTAAACCCGAAATGCACCTCCTTTTACATCAAATTGCAGTCTTTTCCCACTCAAACTGTGATGATTTGTTTTAAATAGCGACCGTGTGCTAATCTCGAAAAAAATGCATATAATCAAAAGAACAAGCAACAAAGTTCTATGTTGACATATCTAATTATTTTTTGTAAACTGGGAAAATATTTTTCAGAAAAGTTTAATTTTCATTCAAAGAACAACTGAAATATGACTTTAGCGATATAAAAAAATAATCCAGCAACGAGTTGTTTAACTTTCTTGCAACATTTGGTGGGGCCTTCTGTCGCGATATTGTATTAAAACTAATTTTTAATGGCACTTGTGCAGTTTAGGGGGTTCGGCTGTATGAAAGGTTTTCTTCCATAAAATGAATCAATTCTAAACTAAATTCACTCGAACATTTCCAAAACACATAAATTTTTAAGAATAATTTATGTAAAATATGGTGAAAACGAAAATTTGTAGGAATACTCACCGAGTGTGCACCGTTCGAATACGCCATTGCTTAAGCTTGTTTTCGTCGCTGAGCGGCTCATCGGACGGCAGACGCATACGGAGCTTGTCACGTGAGATTTGTCGGTGCTATTCGGTCACGTGACTACTAATGTCTGACGTGTTTCCTGATTAATTATTATTTCTGCGAAAAATTCGCCGAATTTTTGAGACATCATTAATAAAAATATTAAAACATCATTCCATTCTAAATATGGATTAAAATCAACATATCAAAACGTATGATAATTCGATAAATAACTAATAATTCTGCTCTGCTTTTAAATGGCGTAATCTCTTTAATGTGGTAACTAAAATTGTGCAATATTTATTTACATCAAGACATTTCACATTTTACGTTGCATCTGATTAATATTTATTATCATAATATATATCATGATAAAATTATTGTTGTTAGCTAGCGGTTTTAGTTTTGCTGTTTCATCTAGTCATTAATGATAATAAGTGGTTTGTAATTACAATAAAAATACTATAGTATATTATGATCTATCACGCGATGTTTCCAAAGTTCAGCGAATTCGTGGCAAAAAGAATGTTATCAGGAAAGACGTCAGAAATGAGTAGTCACGTGACCGAATAGCATTGACAAATGTAACGTGACAAGCTTCGTACACGTCCGCTGTCCGATGAGTTACTCCGCGACAAAACAAGCTTAAAGAACGCACCCATAGTATAAATAATGGATATAACTTCTCCCCCGCTCTAGATAGAGAGATGAAGTTTGTTTTCTTTAAAAGAAGACAGATTTGTCTACCTAATAGATGCGCAAAGTTCAGCGATTCTCTGTAAATTAATTTTTTTTTTTGTTCGTAAACTTCAAATTTTAATATTATTTTAAATTTGTATTAGACTATAAAATAAACAATCGTAAACTGTAATATGTCTTTAATAAACACAGAAAACAGATTAAACATAGCGCGATTTTGAAGCGAAATATCACGATTTAAAAATTATCCAAAAAATGCGCCGTACGACGAATTCCACTCAAAAATGTTCTGTAAATCGCCATCCGAAAAAGGGCTAGAGATGCTTTTGTTTACAGTAAATTAGTCTATATATTTGTAATGACATATTTTACGTAAGGCTGTCGTTAAATTACGAACGCAGATATGGGTTGATGGGTATGCGGGCAATAGTTAGAAGAGGTGAGATGTTAATAAAAACATTACATAATGCTAAGATTTCCCGGGTAAGAGAAAGGCTCATTTTTGTTTCTGAGGTGCTGCAAAGCGAACCGTAGTGTTTACGTCACTGCCTTGTATGTTACGCATGTAATTAATAAAGTAACGCAACGTTCGATATTCCGTGCTGCATTATTTCTTACTTGTTAGTACAATTAAGAAGATCGATCGATTACGTAATTTTAGGGGTAGGTATGTGCGATGGCGATGTTTGTAACCGAGGTTTTTGTGTTATAGCTTTTATTTTTTATTGACGTAAATTTGAAAACACAGGTATAAAATAAAGTATCAAGTGATCGTTAACAAAAATACGAAATCATCACTTAGAAATATCGCATTCATTAATGTAAAAATTATTAATTAATCATATTAACTGCAAGCCATATGAAATTTTTATAGTTTAGTTCTTCAACGTTTACCCAAATCGGGCATTCATTCGCTCTGTTTGTGGGATAATGGGTGTCTCCTGCTCCAAGATTCGCTTTGATCACAAGCTTACCTACCGGAAGCATCGGTACGCTATGCCTGGTAGCCTATGTTTAAGTGCATATTTTTCCAATGAAGAGGATTGACTGTAAAAACAGTTAAAAAGTTGAAAAATTTTGACATTTTTTTGCCATTGGCTCGTTACGGATTTCGGTAGTCGTAAGCATTTGTGACTCATCCCACCATATATTCAATAACTGTAAAATAAAAATAAAAATTTAAAAACAAAAAAAAGTTTAGATATAATACCGATCCCATTGATTTTTATTCCTTTGAATAATCTCAGTGTAAAATTAAACCTTAGAGGTGAACAGTTTTACAGTACAATGTATTTCCATAAGGTATGTTGTCAGGAAAGTAAGATTCATAAAAATCCCATGTAGAGCTTATTAGACTCAGAGTATCCGTGGAAATATCTTTTGACTACGACAGTAGAGTGTTGCTATCCTAGCAGTTTACAAACCAACGTTATTAATAACACGTATGTATAAAAGTGCGAGAAACGTGTATCTATTTTGTGTTCTAACTGTACCCAGCGTTACTGTTGTGTCAACCGCGACCAGCATTAATGTTATTTACTCGGAAGTTTAACTACAAGTTCTACATTGAAAATGTAGAACGTGATTAACACGTTTTCTATTTATGATTCAACGGCTTTTAATGGTATGGTCTGAAAGATTAAAGTATACACTCGTACTCTGTTCGCAATTTAGTTGTCACATTTGCTTTAAAACAATTTAAGAGGGTTTTTTCTTCTGTAGGGGACAAGACGACTGACAGATCGTCTTCATTTGGGTGTTGAAAGACCATCGGGATATAAATTCATGTTCTGTTTGATATACGATTAATGATATTTACATTTTTAATGTATTCTTTTATTCGTTGCTATATTTAATTTAATATGTAGTCGGGATGTTTTCATTGCTTAAACATCAACTTAACGAAATAGCAAACCAGTGGCGTGCCGTTATTGGAAGCGCTTCCCTCGTATTTTCTAAAATATAAATTTTCATATTTTAACTTTGTTTGAATTAATTAAAATTAATATTTTATTATAATTGCATTATGTACCTTATTACAAATTTCTATACTACATGTGAAATACACGATAAGATTGCTATTGTATATTCGAATATCAGTGGCGGAATGGAAGCTTTGTATTGTCGAAACCGAGTCAGCTTCCAAGCAACCAGATTATAGGCATTGGCGCATGCGCATTACAGAGCACCAACCTCACACGGATTAGCTGGTGGAAGTTACACACGTATAACGCTTCCAATGTTTGTATCCAGGGGACCTATTCTGAGTTGTATCGTTAAACCAACGAATATAATAAAAATCAATTTCTATCGAAACCACGTGATTGGCATTTAATCAACTGTGAAAATGCTATTCTGAGTGGTACAGCACGTTTCGTTTTCGGTTCCTATAGCCACGTGCGATGACTAAGCTTTTCTTATCGATCACTCTCGAGGTGTCGTTTTAGGAACGTAACGAAAGTAAAAAGAACATGGCGACTTTAGGTGTAAGGATGATATTACTTCACGAGCAATTGGAGATAGAGAAAATTAGCATTGGTTGTCATGAATCTTGGTTTTTCGTCTTCGAGATAATGCTTTTTGGCTGAATGATACAAGCTTTAAAGAATTTTGTCGGTTTTCGAAGCCATTACTTTTACATTTATGCAATGAATTACGAAAAAAGCTAGAGCTAGGGCCGAATTTACAAGTAAGCTATGTAAGCTATAGCTTAGGACCTCGAGTTTCAAAGGAGCTCAAAAATTTGTACAAAAAGAAAATTGAAGTCAAATTTTGTAATTTGTTTTTTACAAACCAACAAAATATACGTTACTTTTTATTTTGTGTAGTATTTAATTATATTAATAACCAGTATTGTTTATATTATATTTCTAGTGATCCCATCTTTTTAATATAAAATTTATTTGATTTTTACAGGTATATTTTCTTAACTTTTAGCAGTTTTTTTGTCATCGAAAAGTGACGAAAACGAAATTTTTAGTGTTTTCCTTTTTGAATTGTACCGTATCTTATTTTCTAATATGTTGCAAATACTTTTAAACAATGAAACATTTATGATTAAAATTAATATGTTTATGTTAATTATCTTTTTTTGTGTGATCGACTTCTAAAATTGTAAAGGGTTGGTAAGGGGCCTAACACTGTTTCGAGAGCCTCGAAATACATAAATCCGACTCTGACTAGAACCGAAGTGTTTTAATTAATATCTCGAACTGACAAGTTGTAGTTCGCTGGCTGTGTTATTTCTTCTTTGATGATATTTTAACAAAATCTTAGGCTACAGAATACTAAAAACTTTGAAAACGGCGGGTTGCAGTCACGTGGCAAAAATACAATGTTAACTAAACTGTGATTGGTTAAAGCGTAATAGCTATTGATAGCATAAAACACAGACGCATTTCGACCGACTACCCGTAGCGAAACTCACTTAACGTGGAGCATAGAATAGCGATTTGTCTAAGGTTTGTTAACTGTTTTTCGCTACGGGGACTTATCGAATGTCCCGTGTATCACTCTCGTTGAGTTATCGGAAAAGCTCAAAATAGGTTTCCTGGAGACCTATTCTGAGCAGTGGGTGGCGTGGGTGTCAGCCACCAGGGGCGGAGGCAAATTTTCGCCGCGCCCTTATTTAGGTATTTTTACAAAATATTATATATTGTGAAATTTTGCCGCTCCCTATAAGTGCCGCCCGGGGTGGGGAACCCCTGTCGCCCCCACTACGCTACGCCACTAATTCTGCGCTCTTCCGATATAACTACGTAACTTATATTTGAAACAAAATTTCATAGATATTTTTGTAATTTTCTATAATGCACACGATTTCCCACGAATTCACCACTCACACTGACATTTTCTCGCAAATTTATTACTATCTTCCAATTACGATCTCTTTATGCTTTCTATCGGACAATATGTGTACCACGATGTGTGTTGCAGGACGACATTCCGTCACACTACTATTTCGAAACCTTTTTCATCTATTTCGGTACTTAGTCACAGTGTTGATTTGCGCCCGTAAACGGGCGAAATCAACACTGTGACTAAGTACCGAAATAGTAGTGTGAACTTTACCCGTATTTCCCGAAAACTTTCGAACTCCGAACAGTCCGACACCAACAATTTTTTCTTTTTTTTCTTTTTTTTTGTTTTCAGTGATTTCGTAACTTTCTGAAACAAAATTACCTTTTATCGCCTTTGACCGGTGCATTCTCTACAAGTTTTTAACAGAAGGGACGTAAAATTATCGTTACGCTATTCCTTACGACGTTACAAACTGTAAACATAATTGAAATGTCGCGCACAGATAATTTCTCGTATCTGAATTATACGAAATTAAAAGCTTATTGAATATTTGTAGTAATGACTTAAATGGTTTATCTTAGAAATTTCGACATAATAAGTGACGCGCTTGATGCGAGGTAATACTCAACTAACAATACTTTACAATTGCTCTTTTTTATATTGTTTGTATTTAATTTTTATTGTTGTTTTTTTCAGAAGGTTTTCAACTGAATTCTCTTTCGGCAAGTCTCACCGAAGTAAGTAACCCTTTGTTTTTATTTATATAATTAATATTGAGTATAAATTCAAATAGAGCATCGACCCGAAACATTTTTGTCTTCAAGTTGTGATATTTATACAAATTATTGCTGAATTAAATTAGCGAGATTGATTTATATACAGATTTTTGTTATATTCCAGCTTATTTTCGTTCAAATTAAGATAATAACTCTCAAATTATTAAAATGAAGGTGCGGTAAATGTGCAATAGTTTAGACAGGAATCAGTTGAATAAATAATCTTAGTTCTCTTAATATATTTTATGTACATTATAATTTTTTACGCAAAATACAAAAATTTTTACAAAAATATTACTTTCAGGTTAACAACTTTCAAATTAGAATTTAACTTGGACAATTTTCTTCCCGACACCAGACGGTAGAATCACGATAAGTAGCATGATTTTTACACCTTCTTTTAATTTAATATCGTAATATTTAATTTAAGGATTTTGATAAGTAATAACCAGGTTTTTTCTTATTCCGGATTAGTATATAAGCTAGAATTTTAGTAATATTTCACATTCTAATTTTATATAACATTCACTCGATATACTTTTTAAAAACTATACTAATACAAAACATATATCTTAAATATTTGGCACTATGATTACATGAAACATTCAATCGATACACAAGTTTATTTCTTTTTAAAAATATTTTCACAATAGATAGATAACACGTGTCTTAAATATTTGGCGCTATGATTACATGAAACATTCAATCGATACACAAGTTTATTTCTTTTTAAAAATATTTTCACAATAGATAGATAACACGTGTCTTAAATATTTGGCGCTATGATTACATGAAACATTCAATCGATACACAAGTTTATTTCTTTTTAAAAATATTTTCACAATAGATAGATAACACGTGTCTTAAATATTTGGCGCTATGATTACATGAAACATTCAATCGATACACAAGTTTATTTCTTTTTAAAAATATTTTCACAATAGATAGATAACACGTGTCTTAAATATTTGGCGCTATGATTACATGAAACATTCAATCGATACACAAGTTTATTTCTTTTTAAAAATATTTTCACAATAGATAGATAACACGTGTCTTAAATATTTGGCGCTATGATTACATGAAACATTCAATCGATACACAAGTTTATTTCTTTTTAAAAATATTTTCACAATAGATAGATAACACGTGTCTTAAATATTTGGCGCTATGATTACATGAAACATTCAATCGATACACAAGTTTATTTCTTTTTAAAAATATTTTCACAATAGATAGATAACACGTGTCTTAAATATTTGGCGCTATGATTACATGAAACATTCAATCGATACACAAGTTTATTTCTTTTTAAAAATATTTTCACAATAGATAGATAACACGTGTCTTAAATATTTGGCGCTATGATTACATGAAACATTCAATCGATACACAAGTTTATTTCTTTTTAAAAATATTTTCACAATAGATAGATAACACGTGTCTTAAATATTTGGCGCTATGATTACATGAAACATTCAATCGATACACAAGTTTATTTCTTTTTAAAAATATTTTCACAATAGATAGATAACACGTGTCTTAAATATTTGGCGCTATGATTACATGAAACATTCAATCGATACACAAGTTTATTTCTTTTTAAAAATATTTTCACAATAGATAGATAACACGTGTCTTAAATATTTGGCGCTATGATTACATGAAACATTCAATCGATACACAAGTTTATTTCTTTTTAAAAATATTTTCACAATAGATAGATAACACGTGTCTTAAATATTTGGCGCTATGATTACATGAAACATTCAATCGATACACAAGTTTATTTCTTTTTAAAAATATTTTCACAATAGATAGATAACACGTGTCTTAAATATTTGGCGCTATGATTACATGAAACATTCAATCGATACACAAGTTTATTTCTTTTTAAAAATATTTTCACAATAGATAGATAACACGTGTCTTAAATATTTGGCGCTATGATTACATGAAACATTCAATCGATACACAAGTTTATTTCTTTTTAAAAATATTTTCACAATAGATAGATAACACGTGTCTTAAATATTTGGCGCTATGATTACATGAAACATTCAATCGATACACAAGTTTATTTCTCTTTAAAAATATTTTCACAATAGATAGATAACACGTGTCTTAAATATTTGGCGCTATGATTACATGAAACATTCAATCGATACACAAGTTTATTTCTTTTTAAAAATATTTTCACAATAGATAGATAACACGTGTCTTAAATATTTGGCGCTATGATTACATGAAACATTCAATCGATACACAAGTTTATTTCTTTTTAAAAATATTTTCACAATAGATAGATAACACGTGTCTTAAATATTTGGCGCTATGATTACATGAAACATTCAATCGATACACAAGTTTATTTCTTTTTAAAAATATTTTCACAATAGATAGATAACACGTGTCTTAAATATTTGGCGCTATGATTACATGAAACATTCAATCGATACACAAGTTTATTTCTTTTTAAAAATATTTTCACAATAGATAGATAACACGTGTCTTAAATATTTGGCGCTATGATTACATGAAACATTCAATCGATACACAAGTTTATTTCTTTTTAAAAATATTTTCACAATAGATAGATAACACGTGTCTTAAATATTTGGCGCTATGATTACATGAAACATTCAATCGATACACAAGTTTATTTCTTTTTAAAAATATTTTCACAATAGATAGATAACACGTGTCTTAAATATTTGGCGCTATGATTACATGAAACATTCAATCGATACACAAGTTTATTTCTTTTTAAAAATATTTTCACAATAGATAGATAACACGTGTCTTAAATATTTGGCGCTATGATTACATGAAACATTCAATCGATACACAAGTTTATTTCTTTTTAAAAATATTTTCACAATAGATAGATAACACGTGTCTTAAATATTTGGCGCTATGATTACATGAAACATTCAATCGATACACAAGTTTATTTCTTTTTAAAAATATTTTCACAATAGATAGATAACACGTGTCTTAAATATTTGGCGCTATGATTACATGAAACATTCAATCGATACACAAGTTTATTTCTTTTTAAAAATATTTTCACAATAGATAGATAACACGTGTCTTAAATATTTGGCGCTATGATTACATGAAACATTCAATCGATACACAAGTTTATTTCTTTTTAAAAATATTTTCACAATAGATAGATAACACGTGTCTTAAATATTTGGCGCTATGATTACATGAAACATTCAATCGATACACAAGTTTATTTCTTTTTAAAAATATTTTCACAATAGATAGATAACACGTGTCTTAAATATTTGGCGCTATGATTACATGAAACATTCAATCGATACACAAGTTTATTTCTTTTTAAAAATATTTTCACAATAGATAGATAACACGTGTCTTAAATATTTGGCGCTATGATTACATGAAACATTCAATCGATACACAAGTTTATTTCTTTTTAAAAATATTTTCACAATAGATAGATAACACGTGTCTTAAATATTTGGCGCTATGATTACATGAAACATTCAATCGATACACAAGTTTATTTCTTTTTAAAAATATTTTCACAATAGATAGATAACACGTGTGTTAAATATTTGGCGCTATGATTACATGAAACATTCAATCGATACACAAGTTTATTTCTTTTTAAAAATATTTTCACAATAGATAGATAACACGTGTCTTAAATATTTGGCGCTATGATTACATGAAACATTCAATCGATACACAAGTTTATTTCTTTTTAAAAATATTTTCACAATAGATAGATAACACGTGTCTTAAATATTTGGCGCTATGATTACATGAAACATTCAATCGATACACAAGTTTATTTCTTTTTAAAAATATTTTCACAATAGATAGATAACACGTGTCTTAAATATTTGGCGCTATGATTACATGAAACATTCAATCGATACACAAGTTTATTTCTTTTTAAAAATATTTTCACAATAGATAGATAACACGTGTCTTAAATATTTGGCGCTATGATTACATGAAACATTCAATCGATACACAAGTTTATTTCTTTTTAAAAATATTTTCACAATAGATAGATAACACGTGTCTTAAATATTTGGCGCTATGATTACATGAAACATTCAATCGATACACAAGTTTATTTCTTTTTAAAAATATTTTCACAATAGATAGATAACACGTGTGTTAAATATTTGGCGCTATGATTACATGAAACATTCAATCGATACACAAGTTTATTTCTTTTTAAAAATATTTTCACAATAGATAGATAACACGTGTCTTAAATATTTGGCGCTATGATTACATGAAACATTCAATCGATACACAAGTTTATTTCTTTTTAAAAATATTTTCACAATAGATAGATAACACGTGTCTTAAATATTTGGCGCTATGATTACATGAAACATTCAATCGATACACAAGTTTATTTCTTTTTAAAAATATTTTCACAATAGATAGATAACACGTGTCTTAAATATTTGGCGCTATGATTACATGAAACATTCAATCGATACACAAGTTTATTTCTTTTTAAAAATATTTTCACAATAGATAGATAACACGTGTCTTAAATATTTGGCGCTATGATTACATGAAACATTCAATCGATACACAAGTTTATTTCTTTTTAAAAATATTTTCACAATAGATAGATAACACGTGTCTTAAATATTTGGCGCTATGATTACATGAAACATTCAATCGATACACAAGTTTATTTCTTTTTAAAAATATTTTCACAATAGATAGATAACACGTGTCTTAAATATTTGGCGCTATGATTACATGAAACATTCAATCGATACACAAGTTTATTTCTTTTTAAAAATATTTTCACAATAGATAGATAACACGTGTCTTAAATATTTGGCGCTATGATTACATGAAACATTCAATCGATACACAAGTTTATTTCTTTTTAAAAATATT
Organism: Centruroides vittatus; assembly: GCF_030686945.1. NCBI lineage: Eukaryota > Metazoa > Arthropoda > Arachnida > Scorpiones > Buthidae > Centruroides > Centruroides vittatus. The sequence continues at coordinate 57,946 of NW_027121260.1, forward strand.
TTCACAATAGATAGATAACACGTGTCTTAAATATTTGGCGCTATGATTACATGAAACATTCAATCGATACACAAGTTTATTTCTTTTTAAAAATATTTTCACAATAGATAGATAACACGTGTCTTAAATATTTGGCGCTATGATTACATGAAACATTCAATCGATACACAAGTTTATTTCTTTTTAAAAATATTTTCACAATAGATAGATAACACGTGTCTTAAATATTTGGCGCTATGATTACATGAAACATTCAATCGATACACAAGTTTATTTCTTTTTAAAAATATTTTCACAATAGATAGATAACACGTGTCTTAAATATTTGGCGCTATGATTACATGAAACATTCAATCGATACACAAGTTTATTTCTTTTTAAAAATATTTTCACAATAGATAGATAACACGTGTCTTAAATATTTGGCGCTATGATTACATGAAACATTCAATCGATACACAAGTTTATTTCTTTTTAAAAATATTTTCACAATAGATAGATAACACGTGTCTTAAATATTTGGCGCTATGATTACATGAAACATTCAATCGATACACAAGTTTATTTCTTTTTAAAAATATTTTCACAATAGATAGATAACACGTGTCTTAAATATTTGGCGCTATGATTACATGAAACATTCAATCGATACACAAGTTTATTTCTTTTTAAAAATATTTTCACAATAGATAGATAACACGTGTCTTAAATATTTGGCGCTATGATTACATGAAACATTCAATCGATACACAAGTTTATTTCTTTTTAAAAATATTTTCACAATAGATAGATAACACGTGTCTTAAATATTTGGCGCTATGATTACATGAAACATTCAATCGATACACAAGTTTATTTCTTTTTAAAAATATTTTCACAATAGATAGATAACACGTGTCTTAAATATTTGGCGCTATGATTACATGAAACATTCAATCGATACACAAGTTTATTTCTTTTTAAAAATATTTTCACAATAGATAGATAACACGTGTCTTAAATATTTGGCGCTATGATTACATGAAACATTCAATCGATACACAAGTTTATTTCTTTTTAAAAATATTTTCACAATAGATAGATAACACGTGTCTTAAATATTTGGCGCTATGATTACATGAAACATTCAATCGATACACAAGTTTATTTCTTTTTAAAAATATTTTCACAATAGATAGATAACACGTGTCTTAAATATTTGGCGCTATGATTACATGAAACATTCAATCGATACACAAGTTTATTTCTTTTTAAAAATATTTTCACAATAGATAGATAACACGTGTCTTAAATATTTGGCGCTATGATTACATGAAACATTCAATCGATACACAAGTTTATTTCTTTTTAAAAATATTTTCACAATAGATAGATAACACGTGTCTTAAATATTTGGCGCTATGATTACATGAAACATTCAATCGATACACAAGTTTATTTCTTTTTAAAAATATTTTCACAATAGATAGATAACACGTGTCTTAAATATTTGGCGCTATGATTACATGAAACATTCAATCGATACACAATAAATATCGTAATATTTTTCGTTCTAATTTATTTTTCTGTATAAAAACAGTTTCACTACACAAAAATTGGTAGCAAAGGGGTTTTAAGGAACAGCATCTTTGTTACAATATAATAACTTTTTAGTATATGTTATATATGCAATTTTTATAATTTGTAGTTATTTATATTTTGAACGTAATTTTTTTATTCGTCGCTATATTGATTCTTATATGAAAAATCTGTATTGAATCTTCACATCCTTTAATAGGAAAGTTTGATGAAAATGACATAAAAATTAAATTTTCGTAGTTTATTTTAGTTTGCCGAATGAATCGAATAGCAACGAATATCCAGTTTTATTCCTCGATTGTTATTCTGTCGAGCAATCGGGGTCAGTTTCTGGAAATCAAAAAACTACCACAAAATGGGTGTCGCCTTGACGTGGCTTTGTGGCTTAATGTGTGAAAATTTTATCGAAGTTCTAAAGATAATTTTTTCCACAGACTAAGAACACCTGACAGAAATTTGAAATGTTTTTATGTGGCCGTCGGCCATGATATTGTATATTTTGTATATTTTATATTGAATTAGTCTTAGATTTTCTTTGTTCCTTTGTCTAACTCTTTTAGAACTTTCTTTTGTCTAACTTTTCCTAGAACTCTCTTTGTCTAACTCTTTGCCCTTGGGGGAGGATTATCTTTCCCTCAATAGGTAGAACAAAAGGTGAAGTAAGGCCCTGGGGCCGGTGAACAAAGGGGAGAGACAGTCTGGGTCGAGCTCTTGACGAGAGAAGGTAGCGCTCCAGATCGAGTGTCCGACGATTGGAGGCTACGAGGAGCCAAGGAATCGATAGGAAGGAATTCCTATAAGAGAACTTTGAAGGAAGTCTGGGTTGGAATCCCGAAGAGGTAGGAGCTGAAAAGGAGTGCTCCAGAAAGGGAGAAGGGTGATCTAAGAGGATAAAGTGCAGAGAGAGATCATCGAGGAAAGACGACTCAGTCTGAAAGAAAAAGATTATAGACGAAAGATCTATAAGGAAAAGGGCTACAAACGTAACAAAAGAGAGAGATCCGAAGTTGTTCCCCACCAAAAGACACATCGCAAAGAAACCCGGGTATTTCTACTACTTTTCTTATCTTTCCTTATTTCTTCTATTCTTCCAATTTCTTTTAGTTTTAAGTTAGTATAAGTTAGTGTAAGTGAATACGGTCCTCGTCAGATTGTCGCGTGTGTGCAAGATAACTGTTTTTTGAGGACAAACTTTTAATTCCTGTATATATAAAATTCTAGAAGTTGTAAAGTTGGGATCCTATGTAAGAACCTGTTCAGAGAGAATAAAACTACTTTGTATTAAGTTTTATTTCGTAACATTTCGCTCGCGGATCGTGTATTCTCTTGTTACGCGAACACCCAACATTTAAGTACAATTTTTTTCAAGCAGTTTTTTGTCAATTACGCTAAAATACAAAGCAATAAATGTGTTGAATCTATTGCTTTATTCAGGTAAAAACAGAAACATAAAATGTATTGTATTAATTTGAGAAAGATCATGGTGGTATGATTAAGTAAACATTTTCCATTAAGTGGTGAGTAACCAAGGCTGCTCAGAATGCTGATGTCAAACTTCACAGCAGAAATTTATACGAATAAACGTTGCGTTGAACTACTTCCAAATCTAATGAAATTAAATGAATAGTGATGCATGAATGTGTTTTGATAATTTGGGTAACGTAGATATTCATGTTTTAACACTGATCAGTAGTATTGACAGGTGTAATTGAACTCACGTGGACGTTGATCCAAAGCAAATTTCTCGAATTTCTAGCATTATGTTGAATACCATATATAATGAATGCACTATATATCTAAACATAAAAAATATGGAAAAGTTAAGAAAACAAATTACAGAATCGACAATGCGTCTTAAATTGCCGAATTTTTAATGGTCCACCTATTAGTTTTTTTATTGCTTAATTTCTATAATATATGTTACAAGAACATTGAATTTCATCATAGAATGTAAATTACCTACTACTTATCACACTTTCCTGTAGAACTCACGTGCTACAAAACACTATTCCCCTGTCTAAAACACGAATCACTTCCATGCGATTCCTGCCTACTAAAATTGGACGATTACAATCTCGATTATTTTTGTCCCGCAAAATATTTTAAAGTTGTAATTATAATAATATTACAAATTTTGAAAATGTATTAAAAATGATATTGAAATATTATAATTATAAATCTTTTATTTTTTTTCTATTTTTTTTCGACTAAACTAAATTCCGGTTGGGATTATTCGTCAATATGTATTGATTGAAAAAATAAAATAAAAAATTAATTATTTTAAAAGTTTTAAATAAACAAAAGTTTTATTGTATTAATTAATATAATATAATATATATTACACATGAATTATATTCAAATGCCAAAAAATAATAGCTGTATAAATTGTCTACTTATTGAAGAGTCGGTGCAGATGGAAATTTTATATAAACTATGTAAAATTTATTATTTAAAAAACTTTCTGTATATCATCGGAATCAATTTATATAGTCATTGATTAATGAGAAATACCAGCGCACACTTAGACTGAATGGCCAGATGGTCGAGGCAGTTAAGGTGTCGGCCGCCCACCGCTCTGGGTAATCCCGGATTCAATCCTGGATTACCCAGATTCAATATAGATATTGCTGTAATAAATAATTACATAGTAATGTCAATATTTGAAATTTTTATATTTTATTAAATTACTATTCTAAATTTCCCGAGCACGACAAGGACTTTTTTATGATTGGTAACTCCCGAATATATCGGGCTCGTTTCTCACCTCTAGTCGTCCCAATTGTAGGTCTGTTCGAACCCACGATGGATGTGAAAAAAGGCCCTCATAGTAGCCACAAGACAAAGAGAGCAAAATAAATAAATAAAATATAGTCTATATAATCGGCCACAATACACAGGTAGGATGAATCCACTGAAGAGGCAAAAGAATTTGTGAAATGCATTTGGATAATTTGAATAACAACGTATGGATAATGAACAATAAAGTAAGGAATATTTATTAATTTCACAGTGTCCATCTCAGTTCTTGGCTCTTTCGAAATCGGATAAAAAAGAGTTAATTTTTGAAACTCGTTTATTTTTAAGAAATTTTTACAAATTTTTTAGAGATTATTGTTTTTTAAATATACAATAACAGCAGGTTCTAACCCGCAAAGGGATCGCTAGCATAGATGAAAGCCTGACCCGAATTAATAACGATGCTAAATTAGACGAATTCCCAAATATAATTCAAACCCGAATTCCTCCTAGTCATAAGTTAATATCTTACTATATAACAATCAATGTGAGTGATGCGACTAATTTTTACCGTTTGTGGACGAATGAAAATCGTTGAAGAGCGGGATTTGGCCATCAAGCCCTAGGTTAAGCATACGTGATGTACATAACAATGAATATTTATTTTAAAAAAATATGTTAACAGCAATTATTAAATGTATTTCACATATATACTGCACTTTAATTAGATAATATTTCACCACAATTTTAATTTCGAAGGAAAAGCGCGCTATTCCAATTATTTTTATTCAATATACAGATATATGGTACAGTACTTCTTACTTTTTTTTAGTTATTTGCACTGTGTATATCAGTACACGGAAAGTTTATTTCCATTCCTTTCTGACATCCGGAGGCATAAAATTCTACTGTACTCTAATCTGCTTTATTTTTAAAAACAAATCCGAATAAAATAAAAAAAGGTTGTAAGACAAACAGATGATAAAATGAGAGAGAAAAACTGTACGCGAAGTAGTTATTGTATAAATGATGTCTCTACTGTCGGATGACTTACATTTAAGTTCCTTTGTAAAAAGAAAAAACCCTACCGAAGAGGCCGTTGAAGGTGAAATGCATTTGGGTAACATGAATTATAATAAAATAGTTTTTCTCTCTCATATTATCATCTGTTTGTCTTATAACCTTTTTTATTTTATTCGGATTTGATTTTAAAAATAAAGCAGATTAGAGTACAGTAGAATTTTATTCCTCCGGATGTCAGAAAGGAATGGAAATAAACTTTCCGTGTACTGATATACACAGTGCAAATAACTAAAAGAATGAATATATCTGACACCATCGGTTTTTAAGATAAGAGTTATAGTATAGTAATTTTTATCTTTTACATTATTTTATTAACTTCTTACTTTGTTGATTCGTTTTTTGTCATTTCTCGAAACCAGTTTAGAGATTTGATCTAATCACTTACTTTTTTAGGGAAATGACACTATAGAATTGTCATTTTAACATCCTCAGAGAATTGATCAAATCCCTTAGGGATTTGATCAAATCCTCACTTTTATCATATCCCTCCGATATATATATCAATTAATTTCTGTCTACATTTAATTGCTGGCTTTACACGTAGCATCATCTATTGGCGAAAAATTTTAAAAATTAATTCTTACAAAAAAATATATATAATTTTAAAAATATATACAGGGCCCGCTCTATGGGCGGACAACCCGGACATTTGTTCTGGGCGGCAGATCTAAAGGCGGCATTTTGGTCGTGAATGTGACAAAATATTTATAAGTTAAATACTTAATTAATCGAAATTTATATTTGTCGATTTTTTGTGTGACTACAATTACCATGCAAGTTACATTTCGTATTTATTATTTTTGCATGAAAGCTAAGAAAATATTTGCATTCCTTAAATCCGAAGGAAACAACCATAAAAGAGGGCTTTTGGGCAAAAAGGAAAGATAAGCAACAATGTTAAATTTTGTCCCAAACCTTAGTGTCACCTTAAGGATACTTCCGATTATACCAATAACTAGCTAGCGGGGGAAAAGAGTTTCTATAAATAAAAGTTTAATTAAAAACTTTTTACGTTCCACTACCACGCAAAATCATTATAATAATTTGGCCATTTTGGCGATTGCGCATAAAACTGCCGATCAAGTAAACTTAAAAGAGTTAATTTTACTCGTATATTACATGTTTCCCTCTAAATACATTTAAGGGGCGGCAATTTGTCTTTTTGTCCGAGGCGACATAAATGCTTGAGCAGGCGCTGTATATATATAAGGTCTTAATTAGTAGTCGTTGATCGTCCTCTCTGCCAGGAGGACCCCCTTCTTCAACAGTCCCTTCTTCTTATATAATGGCATTACAATAGAAAAATTATATAATACGAGGTTACCCCGTCGAGTACAAAATGTTTTAAGCGGTTTTCGTGGGTGCCCAGTTTAAATATTTGGTCCGTTTTTTGCGAAATTTGATTGGTTGGCAGATTACGGTTTGATATTCAGTTGCGAATGGTATATTTTCTTAGAGTTAACATTAGAAAATGTTACGATATCTGAAAAATTTAAGATATATTTTCATTCTCTGTCTACTATTGAATTTGCTTGCGCCATTTCGTATAATTCCGCGATAAAGGAGACAATGGTAGGCTGAAATAATGTTACCCTAGGATCCAAAATGGCGGCCGGGAAAATTTTTCCCTACTTCGGAGACTGCGACAGGGAAAATAATTTTCCCCTGCATTCAAGATGGCCGCGGTTCCGGCCGCCATCTTGAATTTCTCTGCAGACTCCGCGGATTTTTTAACCGAAATAAACAATAAAAAACAACAAAAAGAGGAGTTTTTTACTCACTTTTCGATTGTTCGATATTCTGAGTATGATCTCCTGTTTGGGGGTCGACGAAATATTTCGAATCGTTGACAGTTCTATGTTCGACCACTACTACTTCTATGTCGTCAATATGCATATATCCTTTCCATTCGTCCGTTATTATCGTACTGCCGGAATTCACGTATTTACAAACGATCCAATTCACAGTGTTTTCTGATCTGTCGTTCACCTGAGATATGAAGCATTTCTTATCTTCATCGCAATGAATGCAAACGGACTCGGTCGGCTGTATGCTTAACTTTACAGCAAAAATCTATGTGTTATCGATACGGGGAGGCAAACCAAGCTCCGAAAAGTCGTCTTCCATTAACTTGTAGAAATCACGGGAAGTGCATCTCGACCAAAATTCGTCGTTGCAACTCAAATCGGCAAAACTAGTCATTATCGAACAATTGGCAATAAACTAAACGCGTGGAGGTAAGGAGAGGAAAAAAACACGGTCTTTCCTTAATTTCTGATTACTTGATTCTCTAACTTTTAGGATTAAATTGTAAAAACAGAAATAAAATTATTTACTAATACTAGAGGAATTAATAACAATACATATTCACAGATAGCAATTTGTGTGCAAATGAAATATCGTTACAAAAAAAAAACACAGCAATTAATCCAATACGCAATTCGTCGCAACACAGCAGTAAACGATTCCAACAGGAAACTAGTAGATTTGCATAAAATTGCCCAGAAATGAACAGAATTCACGTCGCAGATCACGCATTTGCATATTCGTTCGTAACACCCCTACGAATTTACCGCCGATTTTACTCTCGCACGACGTCACGAAAAGGCTCCCTCTACCGTCGCAAATTTACACACTACCATCTCCGTCTCGAGGTTACAGGATACTCGGCAACGTCGAACGCAGGGTAGAAACTGAACGGGGAAAAAATCTCCACGTCGTCGACGTCTCGACTCTAGGAAAAAATTTTTCCCCGTCGCAGTCTCCGAAGTAGGGAAAAATTTCCCCGGCCGCCATTTTGGATCCTAAGGTAACATTAACCCGAATCTCTTTATATAGTTTCGTTTTAATGTTCGCTATATTATAGTATTTGATTTATATAACTACAAAGGTTATCTTACGCAGGGGTTTATCACAAAAATTCTTCATCCCTCTATAGTACAGAATTTAGAGAATTTTAAAAATGTGTTAGATTGGTCACTCGGTGTGATAAACCCTTGCGTAAGTTAACCTTTATAAATCAAATACTATAACATAATATAATAGAAGAATTAGAAGTAGAAAACAATCTAATAATCTTAACTTCTCATTACCTTTTAGAAGGATTTTAACTTTAGTATTGTGGTTCATAACACGACAAAGATCAAAATGTCGTTTTTCACGGTAAATATTTTAACAAGTTGAAACAAAAGTTTTCACAAACTATAACCACGATTAATTATTTATTGTGACATGGTCACAATGCCAGGCTGCAATTTTTAATTATATTTTTGGGTGTACTATAGATTACTCCCTATGGAATTTCAGGACTTTGATTATATATTTGAACTCAGGGGACCGAGACGGGTTCAACGATACTCTATTTTTGGACCGGAGACGAAAAATAAAAAAGTTATCACACTTTTTAAGTTACCATACTTTTTTAATGCTCTCATGCAGACGGCACCGTAGTTGCTAGTATTGCCATCTTGCGGTAAAGTCTGCAAACCGTGACGTCGGACTACGGTTATCTCCCGGAGCGTTAAACACGCGATACGAGAGCGGAGAGAGAGACGCGACTTCCGATCATCGCGCGATCGCCATTTCGGTTAATGTTACTTACGGCAGCGAACATGGCGGCCCGACTGACCTCTCGTATGGGCGCCACCACACGCCGCCATGTGCTAAACTACTGATCGATTCACGGTAGTTCTTGAAGAAAGTAAAAAAAGGGGGAAACGTCTACTAAAGGCAATTTTAACGGCAAGCGACGCGACTCTCTATCATCGCGCGATCGCCGGAAAAAAATATGATAACTTTTTTATTTTTCGTCTTCGGTCCAAAAGTAGAGTATCGTAGAACTCGTCTCGGTCCCCTGAGTTCAGATATATACCCAAACACACGAAATTCCATAGGGAGTAATCTATAGTATACCCATATTTTTAAATCATTTAATTTAAAACATATGCTCTCAGCCTGAAATTAGTAGTGGCTTTCCCCTGTACATCATGCTTTTCCTTTAAAAATAGAGTCGTTTCGGTCATCTATTAACTGCTTTCGAAGGGAAGAGATTTGAATTGAAATAAACCGACCAATATACTGAAAAATTAAAACATTTTCGACAGTTTCATGTTCGATTTAATAAATTATTTCAAGAACGATTTAAATTTGCTTAAAATGAATAGAATTGATAAATAAATCTATGTAATTTTTAAATTAAAAATAAATTATTTAAATTGTAGTATTTTTAACGCAAGATGGCGCTAAGCGATGTTTTGGTTGATTTCAATTAGTAGTGTAATCGTCTGCACTTACTGCCAAGTACCACGGCATAAGAAAGGTAAGAGATTCTTCCTATAATAATATAATTATTAATTAAATTATTATAAACTACAAAAAGTTACGTTTAAACATCATTAATTGCTTTGTAAATAAACTAAAAATAGATATTTAAATAATCAAGGTTGATAAGAAGTATTTCAAATGAACAAAGTTCATTTGATCAGAATAATTTGTTCAATGTAAAGTAATAAAGCTTGATAAATACTTTATTTAATTATTAAATTAATGAATTACTTAACAAATTTTATATTTACAGATACTAATTTATCAAAAAAGAGCTCAAACACCTTTAAAAAAGTTTTGAAATGGATGATGATAAACACCGTTTTTGTCTTATGGCATTAAGTGGGCTTTTTTAGGAAGCCCATTACAGGTTTGGCCAATCCCCCTGAAAAACCCCCTTGACTCGTCCGGATTTGATTCTGGGTCGCCATAGTAGTAACTGCCACCTTAACTGTTTGTCCATTCTGTTTTCCATCTTTAACATCAACGGATACTGTTATAAACCATATACCGGGCTTTGTCTTTCACCCCATTGTGCACCTGGCCGAACCCATAATGGGCCGGCTAAAACGAGGCCCTCTTAGTGTCCACAGAGCGGAAAGAGTTAAGTAAACATTTGCCATTAAGTAGGGAGTAACCGAGGTTGCTCAAAATTCTGTATGTCCAACTCTACGGCAGAAATTTATACGAATAAACGGTGCTTTGTACTACCCTCAAAACTATTGAAAATAAATGAATAGTGACGCACGAATATGCAAGTATTCCGTTCGTTTGATAATTCGGGTAACGTAGATATTCAAGTTTTAACACTGATCAGTAGTATTGACAGGTGTAATTGAATACACGTGGACGTTCATCCCAACCAAATTTCTCGAACTTTTAGCATCATGTTGAATATCGTATATAATGATGCATTATATATCTAAAAATAAAAAATATGGAAAAGTTAATTCATTCGAAATTTATTTACCTAATACTAAGTATTTCTTTTTATTTCTAGGAATGGAAGCGGTATTTAATAATCAGTTTTTACTGAGAAATCTTAGCCGTTGTAAACAAACTTATTTATTATCATTAGAGTACAGGTTTTCACTCAAGCGGCAATGGTATTTTGTGCATAAGAAAGGAATTCATTTTGAATAATATTGCAGCGGCTCACTCTTCCTACCGTGTCATTCATGGTGCGGTGGTTAGCGTTCTCGCCTATCAAACGGTAGGTTTCCGGTTCTAGCATTTTTGACGTTCTTTTTTTTGGATGTACGTTCTCCTGGTCTGAGAACAAATGTAAATCTTTATCATTTACATATTTTAACCATGTCTTCACCGTATATAATCGCGAGCTCTCAAGCAAGCACTGCAAGCTGCAGTGAGTGTAAGTTTTCTAAGTGAATAAACACCCCTTTGTATTCCTATAGACTGGTTGCTGTTCGTCTACGCGACAATGTTATACTAAATCTACTTAATAAAACGCAATTAAAATTCAAAAATCCATACTCAATAAATAGGTTTCCTGTTAACTGGCAATTCGAAATTATCAGAAAATATTTCTAGTTTTCTGCCAATTGATCGTCTGTTGAGAAGGGAAGTGAGAGTTAGGGGTACGCATTGAATGGTTTAAGAGTATGCGAAAAAAATAATAATAAATAGTAGCTAATGTATTGTATTCCGGTGCTACATTGACCACGCTACGTCATTGGGTGCTTAGTCTTAAATAAAATGTAATTATAATTTTATCACATTTATCTATGTTTTTCCTGCAAAAATTTTCGCTTTAACAAAAATGTTTTTTACATTTAATTGTACACTGCTATATAATTGACTAAGGCACTCCCGTTAGTCGATAATACGAAATACAACTAGCAAAAATGCGAAATGAAAAAATACTTAAGCAAATGGCTGCCACGGGGCATGCATATAAAAAAAGTATGGGAACTGCTGCTCTGAATCAATGTAGTGAAGTCGGTTCGTTAATTTTTATGTAACCTACGCAATTTCTTCTAAGAAACATAAGTTATTCAAGTGCAACGAACATAAAAATGTCTTCCGATTGTGGGTCTCAAAAATTGCTTGGCCCCTGGATTGAGGGGGAAAATTGTTACGGCCTTGCTTTTTACAATTTTGACCAATAATATAACTACGTAACTTATATTTGAAACAAAATTTCATAGATATTTTTGTAATTTTCTATAATGCACACGATTTTCCACGAATTCACCACTCACACTGACATTTTCTCGCAAATTTATTACTATCTTCCAATTACGATCTCTTTATGCTTTCTATCGGACAATATGTGTACCACGACGTGTGTTGCAGGACGACATTCGTCACACTAGTATTTCGAAACCTTAATCACAGTGTGACGTATTTCCCGAAAACTTTCGAACTCCGAACAGTCTGACGACGACAATTTTTTTCGTTTTCGGTAATATTCTGAAACAAAATTACGCTTTTATTGCCTTTGACCGGTGCATTCCCTACAAGTTTTTAACAGAAAAGACGTAAAATTATCGTTACGGTATTCCTTACGACGTTACGAACTGTAAACATAATTGAAATGTCACGCACAGATAATCCCTTGTATCTGAATTATACGAAATTAAAAGCTTATTGAATACTTGCGGGTGGGCCCGGCGTTGCTCGGGCAAAATTAACGATAGTGAAGATTAAGATTATTACATTATAGTAAACTTTACCCGTTTTAACAGAATGCAAAAATTGGAATCCCCTGTTTCCAGACTAATTAGAAAATTTTTAGATGGGTCTAAAAATATGTTCGATTTCCCACAAAAACGAAAAAAACTGCATCTGTGTCTTGCACGTCGCTTTCTCTTGTTACGTAACACTTTTATTGTTGACAATTCCATTGTTACGTAACACTTTTATTGTTGACATATCCATTGTTACGTAACACTTTCATTGTCGACAATTCCATTGTTACGTAAGACTTCCATTGTTGACACGTCAATTGTTACTTAACACTTCCATTGTTGATGAAAGTGTTAAGCCTTATTCCTGGCGCATGCACTTTACAGAGCATCAACGTCACGGTTTAGCTAGTAGAAGCAACACACGCGTAAAGCGTCTAACTTTATATCCCGGAGCGGTTGTAGGCTGTTAGCCGCCTGCTAGATATTCGGCCACCCTTGCCCGATTATGTGAATCATGAGCAGACTAGATCAACGGCGGGCAACCCCCGGCCCGCGGGCCAGCTATGGCTCGCGAAAAGTTTCTATCCGGCCCGCGAGATCTTTAATAGATTATTAAATTGGAAAAATAACTAATTAATAGTTATTTTTCCAATTCTTTGTAATTTTCGAAAACGATAAGAGAAATAAATGTAGTAATTAACTTTTTATTTATTTATTTCATATTTGCAGACTAAAAAAATTTCGAGTCACAAGAAGGCGTCAATTAACTACTACGGCCCGCGGAAAAAACGTAAAATTTATTCTGGCCTATGTTATAAAAAAGGTTGCTCACCCTAGACTAGATTTATAACTTAACCCAACCAATAAAAGTTTACTGGCATGTTTTTATGATAGTTCTGTATAGTTGACAGGAGTTTAAAAAAAATCCATTAAAATATTTGATATATTTATCCTGCGTTTATTCTGATCTCCCATCTTATATTACATACAGATTTCAATGTTAAACCGATGATATTACGATTTAGTATGTCCCATCTGTAAGGGGATGCAGAAAAAACGTGTACAATTCTTGTATAATGTTAAAAAAATTAACTGTTACTTTGGCAGCATCATTTACAACTAAATTTAATGAATGAGACGCACGAGGTACAAAAACAGCTCTAGAATTTATTTTCCTTAAATGTACGATTTAAGTGTCGGTTGTCATAAAAATTTCTTTCCACTGTTTTCCCGAGACTACAGATATTCAAGTACAAAGTAACCGGTTTCAGCTTATTTCTACTTAAGTAGTAGTTAAATAAATAAGCGATTAGGAAATTAGAAACCTAAATAAAACTTTGATGAAAGAGCCGAAATTTTACTTAAACAGAAGCTTAACCGAACCAATCTCTTGCCGAGTACAGTGGGGTCTGTTCTCTTCGTAATATTAGATGTAATAAAGACAGAAATTTTTCTAGTTCAATGAGAGTGACTGAAAAGTTGTAAATTTTGGAAATTTCCGTGAACACTTGGTTTTAAAACGAATTTGTCTGTCGTTCGTTTTCTAACTATCTGTTAAGTTTAACATATTTAGATTTTTACAGCTATGGCGAGAAATCTTTACAGCCGATTGCAGAGACAGAGATTACGTTAAACGACGTTTAACAACAGAACGGCCTATAGACGTTGGCTGGCTGAACCGCGGTTAAAAATGCATTGCAAAGACGACGACCGTCTATTTCTGGACGTCGTCTAAACGAATCTCGGCAAAACATTGGCTGTTACTTTCTTCGCCATTACTCCCTTGTTTTAGGAGTAATTCAGCCAATCAGATTATTCGTGTGACGTCAGAAACATGGCGACTGTGTCGAAAACGTGTAGGAACTTTTCGGAAGAAGAAAAGAACGTCCTGGCGGAAATTATTAAAAATTATCCCGTAATTGAAGAGAAGGGGTATGATAACCGTACTCTAGCGTCAAAAAAAACCGCATGGGAGAAGATTCAAAACGAATTCTCTTCGTCATTTCCCTGTAGAGCAGCTCGTACAATAGCACAATTGAAAGGAAAGTATGAATGTAAAATATTCATTTCAGATTATAAGATGTTAGTTAATATTTTTTACCAATATTTTACCTTAACAACATTAATAATATCAAAGTAGAATAATAATTCAAAATTTTAATAAAAAGAAAATAGAAAGTTACGATTATTAATCACCTACATTAAATTTATTACAATGAAAATTACTTTGTACAATCTATATTTATGTGAAAGAGTAAGGAGAAAAAGTCCGAATTGTAGAACTCTATTCTGAATCAAGATTTCATATCCTACTAATCCCTACTTCTATTTATTAGATTAATAGATTATGTAAATATACAAATAATAAAATAGCATACAGTCAAACCTGTTTTTATGCGGTCTTTTTTTTGTGCGATTTTTTATGCGGTCCCTATCCACCGCATAAAAACAGGTTTGACTGTATGCTATTTTATTATTTGTATTATTTGTACATAGATCATAAGATATACTTTTCTAGTAAATTTTTCTTAAATTAAATACAGTCAAACCTGTTTTTATGCGGTCTTTTTTTTGTGCGATTTTTTATGCGGTCCCTATCCACCGCATAAAAACAGGTTTGACTGTATTTAATTTAAGAAAAATTTACTAGAAAAGTATATCTTATGATCTATGTTATAGGTTGCTGGAAGCGATTAAAAATAGATGCCAAAAAAGAGGCAGATAATAACCGACGTGCTGCACATATAACAGGTGGAGGACCAGCACCATTATCATTGAATCCCTCCACACAAGTGGTTTTATCTGTTTTGGGTGACAGTATTGAACCATTACCCAATCCAGATGATCCACCATCGCCACTTATGGTTACATATGAAAATATTGAATCACTTACATCTACAAATGAACACTCTAATTCAGCAATATTTTCACCTGTAGTGATAAGTGATGTAGCTGTCAGGGAAAATGTGAACGTGGCAGATGATCCACCACCACCCAAAAGACAACGGTAAATAATATTCAGATAAAATAATACTAAATATTAATAATTACTTTCTAAAAAATAATGATTTATATTATATTTATAGCATTAATTCATTAGAGAAAGCCCAAATCCAGCTAATAGAGGAGGGCATAAAAACAGAGAAAATGAAACAAGATACAGAGAATATAAAACAAGATACAGAGAGGAAAAAGCAAGAAGCAGAACAACTTAACATAGAGTTATTAAGATTAAAAAAATTGAAACTTCTGCAAGAACTAAAATTATTAGAAAATAACTAAATGTATTTAATAAATATTAAAACGGCCCTTTTCAGGGCCAACAACTTTAGTTAAGAGTGGTCATATCATATTAATAAACAATTAGATGATGGGAGAATATCAAAGAAAAAATATAAGAACATAAAGATTATAATTATCATGACTAGGGTGAGATGTCATCATTTTTAACTGTCATGGTGGCTTTTTTGAATGTTTTATTGAATGTTATATAAACATTTTCAACAATGCCTGATGGAACTGTACTTAAGGAGCAAGAAATACATAAAATTTATTATTTGAGTGGTTCAGGCAAGTCTCTGAGACAAATTTCTGTTGCTGTAAATAGATGTACGAATGCTATTCAAAATGTTTTCCAACAAGGTAAAAATTATGGGCAAAAAAGAAAGTCAGGACAGCCTAAATGTTTAACATCAAGAAATGAGAGAGAAGTTCTTAAGCTTATAATTAATAAAAGCAAGTCAACAAGGTAAGCTGCTGCTGAATTACCAATAGATTTATCTCATGTGACTGTTTGGAGAACTTTAAAAAACAATGACAATGTAATTTATTTAAAAATGAAGTTGAAACCACCTTTTAACTGCCAAACACAAATCAATGCATTTAAACTGGGCTAATGACAAGATGAGATGAACTGAAGAATGGTTAGAAATAATGTTTAGTGACGAGAAGAAGTTTAATTTAGATGGCCCTGATGGGTTTTCATATTGGCATAATTTAAGAAGAGAAAGCAACGTTAAAATAAGCCAGCAACAAGAGGCTGGGTCTGTAATGATTTGGGGTGGTTTTGGAGGTGAGTGGAATGGATGGAGAGGTAAAACTGATTTAGTAATTGCTGACAAAAATATGTTTTAAAACATATAAAACTGTTTTCTATCAAAAAGTTTAGATAAATTTTGAAAAATCACAAAATTTATGGTGTTCCTTATACTTTTGTAACAGAATGTAGAACAGATTAAAAATCAGTAATAAAATATGAAAATTCCATATTGTAAAATATCTAAGTAATGTGCTAAGTCCAAAATGTAAGTTTTAAACAAAATTTTGAAATTTGTAAATAAAATGAAGACATTAATTTATATTTTTAGCTCAGCTTTCTATGAATAAATTCTATAATGACTTTAAAACTGTTTTTAACCACATTATCAGATTTATGTTGACATTTTATGTATTTAATTTTAGTGTAAAATAACCAAATATATGGTAGAACAATCATTAAACATAGAAATCATAATTTAAATCTTTTTGAAGAAATATGGATGAATAAAACAATTGTATGAATGTTTATTTAATTTGTTACATAGGTTATGTTAAGAAATATTTTTATTTAAAATGAATAAAAAGAGAATTATTTTGTCTGTGATAGGCTCACTCTTTATCAAAATTGTATGGTCCTGAAAAGGACATTTTGTGAAATTTCTACAGTACTGTTTCATTTAAGTGAAATGTTGCAGTACAATAGATCTTCGAAGAGCAGACCCTGAACTTGATTGCTCATTCATTGTTGAACTTTCTTCCTCTCTCTCTTCATTTGAATGCTCAATCAGAAACTCCTCCTCTTTAAAATCAATGGCCCAATTATGTAAAATTGCAGTGGCTATTATTATATTGAGTGTGTTGTCTAATTTCGTTCTTAGACAACTTCCTATGCAGGGAAATCGTCTTTTCCACACCCCAAATAATCTCTCCACGATATTTCTTGCTCGTGAATGAGCTTTGTTGTACCGTTTTTCGCCGTGATTCTGCGGATGTAGAAATGGGGTCATTAAGTACGGCAAACAAGGATAGCCACTGTCACCAACCAGATATCCATTACAATATCCTTGGTGAAGTTTTTCTTTAATACTGCTGTTTGAAAAATTTTTCTGACCCGCGGTCTACCCGATCTGTAAACCGCCGTCGGCCTTTAAACGTTGTCTCTGCAATCGGCCCTTAAAATCTACAACAACCCTGTCGCGTCCTTTGATAAATACTAGTGATGCGACAAAAGAGGCATTTGACATTGATCGATATCGGCACCCTTGGGATTTGACACGCACACACCTACCTGGACAGTCTCTGATTCTATTCATTAGCCACTCGTAGGGAGCTACAGTATTTCACTAAGTGGATTGTTTTAAGATTTAAAAAGTAAAGAATATTTTGTTATTTTTATGTACGTTTCTTCACAAAGTTATATTTAATTATAAGTTTTTTTAAAAGCATATTCGTACAATTGAAGAATTTTTTGTACTAGGTATGTATATTTATCACACATTTTGTTTTACCAAGTAAGTTTCTCTGATAATTTTAATTTTAGCCCTTATATCGTGGCTAGTGATTAAATAATTTATTTTAAAAAAGTTTTGGCTCGAGACCATATAATGAAAAAGAAAACGTTATTAAAAGAGAAAGATCAATGCCTGAATTAAATATACATACGTCAACAAAAAATTGCTACATGATGATTTTAATCAATATTTAAAATGGAGTAATGTTTTAACGTGTTTTCCATGTCTTTTTAACAATCATTAAAAAGTTACATACAAATGTGGAATGAATCGAACTATTTTTATAATCACGCAGTTATTGTCAGCTGCATATAAATATCGTTACTCTTTCGGCTAAAATCGTATGTGAACCGAGACTGGGCGAGATTTACCTTAATTAAGGTAGAATCACTTTAATGTGTGGCAGTTGCCCCTAAGTAATTGATAATGAAGAGTGTCAGATCGTTGTGGGGGGAAGATAATGAATGTGAAGGAAAAAGACAACGAATCATTTATTTCAAATAAATTCCAAAAGTGAATGATATCGTTATTACGATTTATGTCCACAATTTAAGCAACTTACAAGCCTACGAATTCTGATATCAATAACGTCATATCAAGCATCATCTATACCAGGAATGGGCAACTTGCGGCCCACCAATGGCGTAGCAAACATAACTGGCGCCCGGGGCACGACACTTTATTTGCGCCCCCTCCCCCCTCCAGAAACACATATAGTTTGTCTTGGAGACCATTTTGGCGCCCCTCTGCGAGTGGCGCCCGGTGCATGATAGACCCCCTTGCATTCCTCTCGGTACGTTACTGCGGCCAGAATTTATATATTTTGCGGCCCGCGACGCATAAAATGTAAATAAATATATGAATTTTCCAGTTTAAGGAAGTATGCGGCAAAAATTAAAACGTTATTTTCTGCAACTTATGTATTTAAATAATTTTCCCGCAATGAATTGAGTAAAAATTAAAACAAGAAATATGCTAACAGACACATCAAAACTAATTTAATACTAGCAGTGACAAATATTTAACTAGGTATTTCCAATATATTACGATTGCATCAGTTCGAGAAGCTAAATTAAGTACAGTCAAACCTGTTTTTATGCGGAGGATAGGAACCGCATAAAAGAAAATGCACAAAAAAAAAATCGCGCGAAACTTCACGAGTGGCTATAAAAAATAGTTTTCGCGACACAATTAAAAAAATATTTTTTTATGCGGTAAATAAGGACCGCACAAAAAAAGTCTCACGTAGAAAATAATTCGAAACCGTACGAAATAACTAGGAATTGCTTTTTTAACTTCTCGGGCCTTTTTCTGCAACACCTAATGGAGAAAAAATCCTCTAAGAATTTTAATTTTTATATTAATTAATTATTTTCACTTAAATACGAATCTAACATTAAAAATTTAAAAATAATCGTTAAATAATGATTTTATTTGATAAATATAGCTGCAGGAAGTGTTATTTCATTTAACAAGGCGTGAGATTTCACACCTGCAGTCTAAAGCTGGAGAGCTAACTTACTGCATCTGTTCATATATAACATAATATTTATGGTTTTTATGCTATTAAAATAAGAGGGGACCAAAATAAACGTATGAGAAAAAAATTTTACTGAATAAAAAATGAAAAAAACCTGCTGATGTCATAGAAAACAACGAATAGAGTTTTTAAAAATTTTACAGGAGTCAATTATGTTCCAATTTGATTGAAATTTTCATATACCGCACAAAAAAAATCGCACAAATAAAAATCGCACAGAAAAAGACCGCACAAAAACAGGTTGGACTGTATAGCTATGCTAATTTATAATTATATATAAATAAATTATTCTGATTTACCAACATTTTTGTTTTTCTTTGTTATATGCAGCCCGCGTCAGTTCAAAAGTCATAAAATGCGGCCTTTACATAGAATACTTTACATAGAAATATGTGGTATACTGTTCAAGAACAGAGAGAATACAGCAGATAGCTGTAACGGACAAAGTAGAATAAATATCAACAAAGATATAACTAACAATAAATATCTACGTATAACATACCGATCGATGATAAAATACAATAGAATTTAAAATTAAACACCTCCGATATGGACACACTTAATGGAATATCTAAGAAATTATGTGTAATCGTCTTAAAAGATATAACAATAGCAATCTTTATGGTCGGTGTAGAACCGAAGATTATAGTTAGATCAGTTAAAACAGTTAACAGTTGTTGAACCATTTCGAGATAGATTGTAAATGTTATCGAATAATTTACGCTACTATAATTGTGTGTCTGCCTATTATCATTAAACTAGTCCTACTATTTTTTTTGCCTGGCACAAGAGGAAAGCTAGTTTAACCAAGTTCGTTTTTCCAACCTGGTGTTTTTAATCTTTACTTTTTCGGCTGTTATAAATAACAGGAAAAATGTGTCTATGCTTTCTATAAAAAATTTCTGAAATTTATAGGGAGGTTTGTGTATTATTGGCATTGATACTACTCAATTTTGATCAAAAGTCGATGGGAGTTCCTGTTATCTCTAGTACGGCCAGACTTACTGACAATTTCACTCGTTATCATCATGACAATTTTTTATAAAACTTATCTTTACATTCAAAATTAAGCTTTTTGCCATTTTATAATAGTTAAAAACATAAAGTTTTTTAAATAAAGTATAATTTTGTGAATCTGGTTAAAACCAACAACTGCGTGATTATAAAAATAGTCACGTGGATTCATTTCACGTTTGTATGAAACTTTTTAATAATTGTTAAAACATTATCATAAACACGATAAAACATTACTCTATTTTAAATATTGATTAAAATTAATATGTAAAAATGTATGCTAATTTAATTTTAAAAAAGTAATCATTCTACTCTCTTGAACGGTTCGCTCTCCTTTTCCTTTAAGTGGGAATCCGCGGTGAGCCTTTGTCAGTGCATTCTATTCGCGAAGTCGGATTTGTGAGATCCGCCCAAATGGGATAGTATGACATTTGGTCTTAGACAACTAGCAGCTTTTCCAATGTTCCTGAAGTTGCTGACACCAGCCAAAATTTTCACGTTAAGCCCGCGAGTAGATTTTTGAATACAATTTTGTCCGAGTGAGAGGAATCGTGTGCTTCTTATGTAGCGTACAGCATACTATATTGTCAAACATTACAACCAGTTTAACAAACAACAAAAGTTTTAATGATATTAATTAATAGGCTTACACGAGACACCATATGTATTCATACATACATGGCACGCTCTTGAAACCGATAAATACGGTTAAAATTTAACATTTGAAATTGTTCGATACGATTCAAAGCGTTATAAGTTTGGAAGTTCCTTCTCAATTTAAATTGGTCGAGAATAACAACAAAAATAGTCAATTAAAAATCTGTGCCTTACGAAAAAACTGTTTAATAAATTTTATCACCAAATGGATAATAAATACGTAATTCTATACGTCCTACGTCACCGAACGTGTCTTTCGCTAGACCTTTTTAGTTTAGTTAGAGCAAAAACTTTTGGTTTCACCAGTCCGACAGGCAAGACTAGGCCGAGTGGCCAAAGCCAATGCAACAATTTTCACTGCTTTCTCATATACTTTCAGTAACATATACTTTATAATTTACTGTAATGTTGAGGCACTTCCAGCTAAACGAACGAGTTAACATACGCATATCTCAATTTGTACAAAAGTTTCACTTCCAATTTCGAACTAACCGAATATCTTAACATGTAAAATTTTATATCTGCAGTCACAACAATTACTAGAGTTCAAATATACGATAATTTCCTTTATTGTTAATTAGAGCAAAATATGCACTGTCCTAATTACTGATAGAATACATTAATATTAACTGCAATTAACACGGGCAATTATCTATGAAACAATTCTCTATTCAAAGAAATTTTATATAATAATATTTTAATTATATATTGAATACTGTAATGTTTCTTAGTAAAAACTTTTCGAAAAATTCAAAAATATCATTTTAATTTAAAACAGTTTTCCTTACATCTTTTGATCATTTTACATCGATAGAAATAAAAATAATATTTATTAAAAAATTCTAAGTGTGAATATTTCAATGAACTATTAGATCATGGTTTCAAATGAATTTCATTGGATATGATTAACATTCCTATGGCTTTCGTCTGTTGTGAGTCTGAAGGTGTTTAATTAAGTTTGATCTTACCGCAAACTTCTTTTTACATTCTTCACAACTGTAAGGCTTTTCTCCAGTGTGGATCCGAAGGTGTTTAATTAAGTCTGACTTTTGTGTAAACTTCTTTTTACACTCGTCACAACTGTAAGGCTTTTCTCCAGTGTGGATCCGAAGGTGCGCAATTAAATGTCCCTTTTGTGTGAACTTCTGTTTACACTCGTCACAAATGTAAGGCTTTTCTCCGTATGGATTCGAAGGTGTTTAATTAAGTCTGACTTATGCGTAAACTTCTTTTTACACTCGTCACAACTGTAAGGCTTTTCTCCAGTGTGGATCCGAATGTGCGCATTTAAATGTCCCTTTTGTGTAAACTTCTGTTTACACTCGTCACAACTGTAAGGTTTTTCCCCTCTATGTTTTTTTTCGTGCCTCTGCAAATGTTTAATTTTGAAATATTTCTTCCAGTGTTTACACGAAAATTGCTTTTGGTTCCTTTTCTCTGCAATTAAAAAAAAATTGTTTTTAGATAATATTTCATCTTTATATAATAAAGTTGTTTTCTAAAATAAAAACAGTAATTAAATCAATAATTATATTTAATTAAATAATAATTTTTATATCTAAAGGCAAGTTTCTGCATCAAAACACAATAAAGTAATTTTAGAAATAATAATCTTTGTGTATAAATATATTATGTTACTAATATATTCAAGAACAGCTAATCAGAAACGACATATTAAAGTAAACAATTTCTGTAAAACATTTTTCAAGTGTATTTATATCTTCATGAATTTTCTGTTTATATTCTTGCAGTAAACCTTTTGCTTCTTTTATATCTTTAAATAAAGTGCACTGATGTGGGTAAAGCAGTGTATTTAATATTCAGTTTTTTCTATGATCTTGGACAATATTTTCTTCAAAACTGTGTTTCATCCATAGAATAACTGAAAGTAATAACAACATTCATGAAATAACTTGTATAAAATTATATTTTACATGACTTTTTAATATTAGAATGTATTATTCGTATTCTTATTCTTTCCTTTTGTTAAATGTAAAGTTCTGTAATGTTTTCATAATAAAAATATTGTATTTTAAAAGACTTATGTTAAGTATACTCCCCTCATAACTTCTCAATTAGAGGAACTCACAATGTTGAAACTTGTAAATTCTTCAGAATGAATCATAAATTTCATTGTTGAAAGATTGAGTTTCGTTCTTCTTTTTTTTGTTTCTGTTATGTATTTTCAGGGTGGAGATTAGCTAGATAGAAAAAATAAAACCATTTTTAAATATCGGACAAATTCATATTCATTGTAAAGTGATTTAAATTTGTATTCTCTATGCTAGGTTTTTTAAACTGTATAAATCATATTTTAAAATTTACAGATAAAGTGTGCACATTTACTAAAATACAGAGACAAATACATTATTCATAAATCGATTTTGGTAATTTGAAATTGTTTGTGAGGAAATGTCATTCGTGAATCATTGAAAAATTGTTCTTAAAAAATGTCTACACGAAAAATATCTATACAGAGCGTAAATAGTATATAAAAATAAATTTAAATTAAAATAAAACAGTTTTATTACTGTAGAATACACTGATTATTTACCTAAAATGTGAAACAAAGAATACAACATTACGAGTTTGAGCTTGAAATATTTAAGCTTGAAATATTTACACTCCACTGGAAATTTAACATCTTTTGCTCCGTTGGTCGAACTGAAAACAAAATAGCATTTTTTTAAACATGGAAAAAAATGTTATAGTTTTGGCATTAAAGAAAGTGAAAGGAATGTGATTAATTAAGGATGGGCAGTTTTTTTCTATGTAAAAATCACATTTCAAAACTTTTGAACTGACGCAGGCCACATACAGAAAAAAAATAACAATGCCACTAAATCACAATTATATATTCACATATAATTATAAATTAGCATAGTTATACTTAGTTTCTGGAACTGATGTGAATCTAATGTATTAAAAATATTTGGTTAAATATTAGTCACTGCCAGTTATAAAATAAGTTTCGATGTGTCTGTTATGAAATTTCTTGTTTTAATGTTTACTAAATTCATCGCAGTAAGTTCATTCACACACATAAGTTGTATAAAATATCTTTTCCCACTTGCGGCACACCCGTGACTGGACATGTCTCAACACGGCACACCAAAATTTTATTCCCTTCAAAAGCGGATAATATGATACTATTAATAAGATTACGTAATGTCACTAACCTATTATTATTATTATGTTGGGTTAAGTTAGATATACTCGGTTAACACCGGTGGCTAAGTACTATGCCGGACCAAAGTCAAGGCATAGTAACCAAAACAGAAATTAAAGAAGTGTATCAGTGTGTGTGTCTGTATTCAGGAATTTTCTCACAATATGACATGTATTCAATATAGTGGCCTTCTGTAGAGTGATGTATGTGTTTCTATTCAATTCCAATGTGCCCAGGCTTTTGTGTAGTATGTGTGGTATGACACCTGTAGAGGAGAGAACAACAGGTACAATAAGCACCCTATCCATCCTCCACAGATGCCTTATTTCCTGGGCGAGTTCTGTGTACTTGCTAATTTTTTCAGTGCATGCGTTTTGTATATTGTGAGTGTTTGGAATGGATATGTCTATAATGTATGTGATTTTATTGTGTTTGTCAATGAGTGTGATGTCTGGTCTGTTGTGGTAAATTGTTTTATCTGTGATTATGGCTCTGTCGTAGTACATTTTGTGCGTGTTGTTTTCCAATACTGTCTGTGGAATGTATTTGTAATATGGTTCGTGGATGTCTACTAATTTGTGTTTCCTTGCAAGCTCTTGGTGTATTATATTTGCTACTTGATTATGTCTGTGTAAATAATCTGTCTGTGCCAAGAGCTTGCAACCAGAGGTGATGTGTTGTATAGTTTCTGGCATGACGTGACATTTTCTGCATGTGTCATTTGTGAGTATTGCATCTTTGAGTATGTGTTTTCTGTAGTTTTTAGTATTTATGACCTGATCCTGTATGGCAATCATGAATCCTTCCGTCTCCCCAAAGAGGCATCCCCGAGCTAACCAGCTGTTTGACGCAGTTTTGTCAACAAAATCCTGGGCCAGATCGTAAGGATGCCTGCCATGGAGTGCCTTTCGAGCCCACGATTGCTTAATGGTGTCTATGCTTTTTATATGTTGTGTTGTGTCCATATGATGCGAGTGTAAGTTTAATGGTGTGTTATTCGAGTCTGCTAGAGTTACTGCTTTATGTAATTGTGATGTTTCTTGTTTTTTGTAGAAAAACTCTCGCAGTGACTGTATTTGTTTGTAGTGAAGGTTAACTATGTCAATCAGGCCACGTCCGCCATCTTTACGTGGAAGGGTTAATCTTTCTGTGGCGGATTTAGGATGATGTTGTTTATGCTTAGTAAGTGTTGTTCTTGTTTTCCTTTGGAGTTGCTCAAGATCTGTGTGAGTCCAATGTATAACTCCAAAAGAATATGTGAGTACTGGGATGACATATGTGTTTATTGCTTTAACTGTGTGTTTTGCATTTAACTCTGTTCTGAGAATAGCATTTAACCTACTTTGGTATTCTTTAATTAATCTTTGCTTTATTTGTGTATGTTCTGTTAGTTTGGCCTGTTGGAATCCTAAATACTTGTAGAACTCGCCCTCTTCCATGGATTCAATAATGTCTCCATTTCCAAGTGCAAAATCTTCTTTCTTCAGGATTCCTTTTTCTATGTGAACTGTTTTGCATTTATCTAGGCCAAATTCCATTTGTATGTCCTTGGTGTATGAATGTGTGATTTGTAGGAGTTGATGAAGTTGTTTTTGTGTGGATGCATAAAGTTTTATGTCATCCATGTACATGAGATGTGACAGTGTAAACTGTGTTGTTTTTTCGTGTCTGATATTGTAACCATATTGCGTGTTGTTTAACATGTTGGATAATGGGTTCAGGGCTAAGCAGAACCAGAGAGGACTCAAGGAATCTCCTTGAAAAATTCCTCGCCTAATAAAAATTTGGTTTGTTTGTATGGAAGTGTTATGGGCCCTGAGATGTAGTGTTGTTCTCCAGTGCTGCATAGTGTTTTGAAAGAATGCAATGAGTGATGGATGTATTTTGTACATGTGTAGAATATGTAGCAGCCAACTGTGTGGAACACTGTCGAATGCTTTTCTGTAGTCTATATATGCCATGTGTATGTTTCTGTGTTGTTTGTGTGCTTGCCGTAGAATGACTGAATCTATGAGTAACTGTTCTTTGCATCCCCTGTGGTTTCTACGACAACCTTTTTGCTGTTCTGTTAGAATGTCGTGTTCTTCAACATGTTTGTATATTTTGTTTGCAATACAGGATGTCAATAATTTGTAGAGTGTTGGAAGACATGTAATTGGTCTGTATTGTGTGGGGTCTGTGGTATTGTTGTTTTTAGGTTTCATGTAGGTGATGCCCTGGGTAAGAAAATTTGGCATGTCTTGTGGATTGATGATGATGTGTGTTAGATGTTTAGCTAGTTCCTGGTGCAGTGATGTAAACTTTTTGTACCAGAAATTGTGAATGTTGTCTACACCAGGTGTCTTCCAGTTGTGTGTTCTGTTAACAGTGTATTGGAAATCATGTATGCTTATTTCAACACAGGGCATAGTTGGTATGTTGTGCAAGTTTCTGTTCTCCTCCTCGATCCAGCCTGCATCAGCATTATGCGTGACAGCACTGGACCAAAGAGAAGACCAATATGTTGTGAGTTCTTCTTCTGTTGGTGTGCCACTGTGCTGTGTAACAGTGTTTGCTTTGTTATTGATTTGTCTGTAAAAGAGTTTTTCATTGTTTGTAAATAATTTATTTTGTTGTTTTCGTAGTGTACATGTTTTGTATCGTTTGAGTCTACGTGCTTTGGCAGCAAGTTTTTGTTTTAGTGTATCAATGTATTCTGTAATGTGTGTGTTGTGATGTTCATGTTTTGTGTGTGTTTTTATTTTCTTGAAAATGTTTTTGAGCTGTTTCCTTAATTTGGGTGTTATGTTGTTTTTAGCGTATTGTGTCAGCTTGCCTAATTGCTGTCTAATGTCATTTATTTGTATTTCTATTCTTCTCTGCCAGGCAGGCTTGTGATAGAATTTTGTTTTCTGTGTGTTTGTCTGTGATTGTACTTTCAGCCCATGGTGTGTCACTACTGTGACTGCTCCAGCATAAACTAATGTATGAATGTCTGCGAGTGTAGAAATTGAATGAATGTAGTGTGGTAGTAAGTGAGTGTTTACGTAATTTAGTGTTTTTCCTACTTCCTTTGACGTGTTGATTTTTGGTATTCGTGGTCGTTGTGTGGGATCTGTACCTGTATATTTAGTGAGTGTTTCCTGAAATATAAGTGAGAGCGTATTAACTAAATCCAAGTCTATGTTATCAGTGATGGATGAGGAAGTGTCTGTAGTATCATTAGTGGTAATTGTTGTATGTGTGTTATTATCAATGCTTGTTGCTGGATTATCCTGACAGGTTACATGATCTTCATTAATGTTAGATGTTTCTGTCTGTTGATGTATTTGATCAGCAACCTGTTGTTTGATAAGTTCAAGTGTTGTTTGTGGAATAAGGTTGTTGTGTATAATTGTTCTTTTTTGATCAACAACCCTTTGTTCGGTGACAGTGAGATGAGGATACTGTTGTGTGAATCTATGGTGTAGTTGTTGTCTGTATGCTGTCATGTTTGTTTCGAGTTTTGTGATGGTGTAGTAAGTACGGATGATAAACTCGTTCATTTCTACTGTCCATTTCATCCGTTGGCGTGGTTTTCCAGCCTTTGTGGTCTGTGGATGCATTGCCACAGAAACACCAAGGCTGGGTTGGTTCCTCACATCTGTTGAGGGCATTGCAGTAGCCATGCTTGGGCCGGTGCTGCTTTCGCCACCGGTAACCAAGGGAGACTGTGACCTATTTTTCGAACGTGAGCCTCTGCCTAACCCACGAACGCGGACCTTGTTAACCCGGGCGACGTCCGAGCCGGTATCACACTTTGATCTAGTTATTACCATGATGAATATCTCCACAGAATGTGGGCGTGGTCACTCTTAGCTTCATTTCTCCCCATAGACCTTACTGGCATGGGTGTCCCTACCAGGAGCTTATGCTCCAGCCTGCATTGCCCTATGGATCAGTAAAATTACTGGGCTCTCCCACCACGACCAGGTGGTGACTACGGGAGAGTTATTATTATTATTATTATTATTATTATTATTATTAAACAGACATCAACACCCGTAAGTTTATTTTACATTTAATTTCTTAAAATACATAAAAATGCGTGGGACGTAATAAAAAATAAACAAACATCATCTTATTTCATAAGTGCTGCGTCACTTATAAAATAACACTAGAAATACAAGCAAAAGAAACACAGCAATTGTGTTAAAAATATATAAATAAATAAAACTCGAAATTAATAGAATATGTAAAAGTTCACGTCACACTTTCACCTAGTGAGGTCACACCGGTTGTGAAACACTGTTTTATGCGAAGCAAGCCGCAAGTTTCTTATTGCTATGTTTTATGACAGAAATATGTATGGAAAGTGTGGATATATTTCATAAGAAAATGTAAAAACTTCTGCTGTAAAACTACGTATTTCGAATATCTTCCATTTTAATCATGATCCGAAACACAAGTATCATAAAGCGGCTGCTGTACTCTTGCCAAGAAAAAAATGATTGAAACACAGACAGATTTTAAACCTAAGTGTAATCGAATAATTTTAAAATGAATTAGATAATAGAAATTAGACTTAAAATTAGAAACAAACATGACGTAAAAAGCACGTTGGAACAACAACGATCAAAAAATTAATGAACTATCAATAGAAATTACTGTTAAACTGATTGAAAGCTGCGTTAAAAAAGAAAAGACAAGCCAACAAGATATGGAAATATTCGATCCTTTGGTATAACTAAATTTTAAATTGAAGTAAATGTGATCTGTTCCATGACTATTGTTACGTAGATTTTGTTTCTCTACTTTTCTATTCAAGTTGGAATCCATAAGTTAAATAAATATGTTATATTATTTCTTGTTCTTCAAAATTAAATAATAAAACAGTTTTATTTATATATATTCAAAAATTGAAAGTTTTAATAACATTTCTATCTCTCATTCGCCTAATGGATTACAGTCTCTGCATATTTCTAAATGGATTATGAAAAGAGAAAATTGAAATGACGAATTAAAACTAAATATCACAATCTTACACATTAAAAATTAAAGGGTTTGCCTAAAATTGTTACTTACATTTTAAACTTCTATTGTCACCCGGAAAAATTATTTCGATATTTAAAAAATTGTGTGTAAATCAATTATTCTACCAATCGAACTGCCCGATACAAAAGATCTTTGAAATTTAATTTCCAACGAATTCACTTTGTAATTTAAATTTCAAATTTAGAAATATTTTAACTATTAATATCTTAATGAAAGTTTTTCCCCAATTTTATTATTTATTTAAGTTTCAAGTTAAAAGAATAAGATTGTTATCTAAGAACTGGCAAAAGAGGCAAGTGCCAGGGGCGCTAACCCCAAAGGGCGTAATCAGAGAAGCAAATCTTATCATTTCGATACATCAAATAGACTTTTGACGACACGAAATCAATTTTTCCCTGAACGGTAATAATTCAGAACAAAATGCAAATTTTTCAGGGCCTCTAATATTTACATTATAAATTTAGTATTTAAAAATAACTATTTTAATTTGCAATCGTAACTGGACCGATATATCTAATATAAAAGGACTGAAGAGGGGCTTAACGCCCCTCTGTCCGTCCTATTATATTAGATATATCGTTAAAAAATTATTACAGAAATACAGATTTACGGGATGTATTAAAATATTTCAGGATATGCGTACAGAGGTTTTCACAATAAAATATAATTTCCTAAGATTATTATACTGACCGCTGGGATAACTCAATTTGAAACTACAGTATAATAATCTTAGGTATTTTATTGTGTAAACCAAAAATTCTGAACTTTTTTAGCTCTGCAACCCCCTAAATAGTAAATATAAATAATTAATATTTTGCGACCCCCACCCAATGGAATAATAACAGTACTATTACTAATACCTTACTATTAATATTTGAATTTTGACTGTAATTAAAAATGTAAATTTTTAAAAATATTATATAATCACATCGCACTAATTTTATATATTAAGAAAATACCGACAGTATAAAAAATGTCATACAACTATTCTTATTATTTTATGTTGTTGCGTTTATAGCGACTAGTGTTACCACCCGTCCGGTTTTCACTCGGACAGTCCGGGAATTGACTCATTGTCCGGGTGAATTATTAATTTTGTCCGGGAATTTCGTAGAAATTGTGAAATTACGATGAAACAAAGTTCTTGCAAATATTTTTATAAATTTACACCATTTGAACAGCGAAAGACTTCACATTTACTGAAACTCATCTGCACATTCCGCTATGTTACTCTGTTTACACCAGCAGTTTCCAACCAGTAATCCGCAACAGCTAAAATATGGTCAGCGAAAGATTTAAACCGTCTTATTCATTTTAAATTATTATTCCCACATTGATACGAACATGAATTTAATTTTTACTAAAAATGTTATGTTTTCTATTATAATAGTACTGTTAAAGCATGTTACTCTTGAGTTTAACGATTACTTATGTTAAAACTTTTGATTAAAGTTTATTTTTAGATTGACACAGTTTATTTTTTTAAACCTTGTGGTCCCTGCTAACAACAATGAAATCAAAGTGGGTGGTCCCTGGTCAAAAAAAGGTTGGGAACAACTGGTTTACACCGACGTGTGACGCACAACCTGCCTCTAGACCTTTTTCTTTTCTGCTTGTACGTCCGTACACATCTTCTATAGAGCTAAATTATCTGCTCCTTCTTAATTTAGGTTACACACGTTACTCCTACGCAAGTCCCTAGTCCCTAACTGTAACTGATTTAGAATCGGTATGCACGTTATTCTTCGCAATGTAAAATGACATTGCGCACGCGTCAGGAACTTCTGTTCGAACAAACCTGACCTGCCGTCCGGGTCAGCGATTTTATAAAGGTGAAGGTAAATTTTATAAACAAATCCAACCATCACATTAATTTCTTTCTTTTACATGTGTACATATTGTAAGTAAAACATTTATAAGTTTATAATAAATGATTTTTTCTAATGAAATAATTTCATTATTTTCTCACGACTCCCAGGTTAAGAAATGCTGGTGTAATCCTCTGTACGCGTATCTTGAATATTTTAATACATCCCGTAAATCTGTATTTTTGTAATAATTTTTTACCGATATATCTGTTATAATAGGACTGGAGAGGGGCGTTAAGCCGGAAATGCATGTTCTTTTGCATCAATAAGCAAGTCTTTTCCCACTCAAACTGTGATGATTTGTTTTCAATAGCAACTTTGTGCTAATTTCGAAAAAAATGCATATAATCAAAAGAATAACAAGCAACAAAGTGCTATGTTGACACATCTAATTATTTTTTGTAAACTTGAAAAATAATTTTCAGAAAAGTTTAATTTTCATCCAAAGAACAACTGAAATATGACTTGAGCGATATAAAAAAATTATTCAGCAACGAGTTGTTTAACTTTCTTGGCCACATTTGGTGGGGCCTTCTGTTGCGATATTGTATTAAAACTAATTTTTAATTGCACTTGTGCAGTTTAGGGGGTTCGGCTGTTTGAAAGGTTTTCTTCCATAAAATGAATCAATTCTAGACTAAATTCGCTCGAACATTTCCAAAACACATATAAATTTTTGGGAATTATCCATATAAAGTATGATAAAAACGAAAATTTGTAGAAATACTCACCGAGTGTACACGGTTCGAAGACGCCATTGCTTAAGCTTCTTTTCCTCGCGGAGCAGCTCATCAGACGGCAAACGCGTACCTAGCTTGTCACGTGACATTTGTCGGTGCTATTCGGTCACGTGACTACTAATGTCTGACGTGTTTTCTGATAAATTATTATTTCTGCGAAAAATTCGCTAAACTTTGGAGACATCATTAATAAAAATATTGAAACATCATTCCATTCTAAATACGGATTAAAATCAACATATAAAAACGTACGAAAATTCGATAAATAACTAATAATTCTGCTCCGCTTTTGAATAGTTTAATCTCTTTAATGTCGTAAACAAAATTGTACAATATTTATTTACATTAAAACATTACACATCTCACGTTGCATCTGATTAATACTTATTATCATAATATATATCATGATAAAATTGTTGTCGTTAGCCTGCGGTTTTACTTTTGCTGTTTCATCTAGTCATTAATAATAATAAGTCGTTTGTAATTACAATAAAAAATACTATAGTATATTATGATCTATCACGTTATGTCTCCAAAGTTCAGCGAATTCGTGGCAAAAAGAATGTTATCAGGAAAGACGTCAGAGATGAGTAGTCACGTGACCGAATAGCACCGACAAATGTCACGTGACAAGCTTCGTACACGTCCGCCGTTTAATAAGCCACTCCGCGACAAACCAAGCTTAAGCAATGGCGTTTCCGAACGGTGTACACTCGGTGAGTATTCCTACAATTTTGTTTATAGCATATTTTATATAAATTATTCTCAAAAATTTGTACGTGTTTTGGAAATATTTCAGTCAACTTAGTCTAGAATTAGTCTAGAAATTTACAAAAATTATCTTACGTAAGAGTTTATCACATTATTACGCGGCCCGCGTTGTCATTCTCTCGTTATGTTGTCCGCTGTAAAAAAAAAACGTTTGGTAAGCCCTTAGTGTAATCCATCCATTGTAAGCATGAAATAAACGCGTTATGTTTGTAAATTCGGTTTATGTGTGAATCTCTCTGCATCCTGCGACTACTACCACCCACACGTCGAAAGACTTCTCGGGTCATCCTGACAGATCGCGGGAAAAGCGACGCGTTTATTTCATGCGTTATGCGTTTTATTATGCGTGCGTTTACGCGTTTTTTATGCTTACAATTGGATGGATTACACTCAGGGCTCACCAAACTTTTTTTACAGCAGACCACATAACTGAGACAATGACAACGCGGGTCGCGTAATTAATTTGTTCAATACAGTACACTGAATACACCAAATAATGCCTTTATAAAATTCAGTATTTACAATACCCCAGGCTTCTCTGATTATGTTGATGATAATTTTAATCTTCAACCAGGTTTATAGCGTGAAGATGAAAATATTAATTCTTTCACGTTGTTCTTTTGGATCTAATATGCATGGCATACAAGCAAAATCTCTGCGTGATGAACTGGCTATTTGCTTGTGTAATGAAGGATCTGTACCATGGCAGAATAGCAGAATAGCAAATATATCCAGGTGTATTATTAAAAAAATTTTTTAAACAATTTATTTTGTATAAGTTAATAGTTGTAATTATTAGTATTAGTATAGTATCACTACTTAAATTCTTTATTAGTAATAATAAAAATAATTTTATAAACTTTGAAAAATTATTTTATTACTTAGAGGCTAATTACATTATATAAAATATTTCTCTTGATCTTCAAGGTCTAACATTAATCATTCAATATTTCTTTTTGCATTGAATTGATCTCTTGCATCCAATTTTTTCAATCTTAAGTTTAATGCTTCACTAAATAAATCAATGTTGTCGGGCTGTGACACAGAACCTAAAATTTGATAAAAAATAACTTTTAAATCTGTCGTTGTTTTGTACTATATTTTGCCTATATTCATAAATTTGAACTTACAACTCCTATCCAAAAAACTGTTTATTGCACTTGACGTTGATGATAATGATAATAAAGCATTATTGTAGTAATCCTGATTAATAGAACAGGTATCTGGTTTTTTTCTTCCTTTTGTTGACCAAAAGTCTTACTCGAGTCACTGCTTTGATATAGTCTGAAACAAAATCCATGCATTGAAAATCTTATTCTTTTTCATCAAAATCATTATTATTATTTGTTTATTTACAACTTACAGATCTGACTCAATTTCTTGATTAATATCAAGAATTTCTACATCATTGGTGTCATTTGGGAAAAATTTACTGGTGATAAGTTGTGTATGACTCTGTGTCAACACAATTACAATTATCATTTTCAATAATTCTTGTTTCATTATTTATGGTACTAAAAGAAATAAAAGAATTACTACATATAAATAATTTATGATAAAATTAAGACAAAATATTTTTCAAATAATAACTTGTACTTATAGGTAATAATAGCAACTATATATATACATATACATAACTAAATATAGATAACATTAATTAGATATATATAATATCCTATTACAGTAAGTCTACAGATTAGGCATAGGTCTATCTACCTAAATAAAAACATTTGAAATTAGTTGTAAATGGTAAATAATATTTAATGATATAAATTTTACAGAGGAAACGTAAGTCATTTATAATCGTTTGAATTATATGAGAGAACTTTCAAATCATAGAAATGATGTCATAGAAAAGATTTGTTTAAACACGAGTTTGATTACATTTTACTATAATCTCTACTTTACTACTTTAATATAACCAAGTGACCAACCAAATGATATAAAACCAATATCCTTTCATTAACATTTATTATAGTTAATGATGGTAAAGTGTCTTACAAGTAGATTCTGGTGAAGTAAAGTAAATGCATTAATATTCACGTTTCTGTGCAGCCAATATATTCTTCCCAATATATTATCCATCAAAGGAAATAATTCCCATTTCGGTTTATATATATCTGCACTACCACTGCCACTTACAGTCAGCGCCGGATGAAGGGGCGGGCAAGCCGGGCGACTGCCCGGGGCGCCAAATTTTGAAGGGCGCCGATATAAAAATAAAATATTTTTTTACATTCATTATTTTTTTAGATTTTATAAATTAAAATTGATCATTTTTCATGAAACATCGATTTTTTTAGCAAGCAATAAATTGTTTTTTCTTTAATAATACCAAATAAAGGTCACAACGCTAATTATTTTATTATTGTCAACAGATATAAATAATATTACAATTATTCAAAGAAAACTATTTGTATAGTCAGAATTCATAATAACTCAAAAAAAAATTAATAGACAAAAACAAAAATTTACTAATTAAAATAATGAAACCTAAGAATTTTTATGGCTTTTATCACACAACATTGATGCAGACAAATGCTTTTTAATCTCTAAAAAGTTTATTTTAATTTATTTTGAAAAGATAATTTGTAATCAGTATCACGTATCACAACAATCTACTCAAAAAATGGACGAGATCAAATTTATAAATTACAAATATCAACAAAATTATGAATAGTCAAAGTGATACTGGCGCCTGTCATACGCCTTAATGGTTAAATAACTTTGTCTTTCTGTAAACTTTGCATTAACAACACTTGCCGTGCTTTAAATAAATAAATTTTTTATACAGTTCTTTATTGTGTAATTTTGATTTTTTGCCTTTTTTTTACTTTTTTTTTAATTTGCAGTAAATTTGTATATTCTTGTATGAAAGGGCGCCAAATTTTGTTTCGCCCGGGGCGCTCAAAACCCTAGAACCGGCCCTGCTTAGAGTGTTACATTTTATTAATTTTTTTCTCCCATGTATCTGTCTCTTTGCATTTTCCATTTTTTCTCCGCTGCCTCTACTATAATTTAGAAACTTGAAATTAATAGACTTGTATTCCGAATCGAAATAAAAAACGTGTGTTCTAAATACTATATGTCGATTCGGTTAATATTACCTATGGTTCCAAGATGGCGGCGCGTCTTCCATTCCAGCAATCACAAGACAGGGAACAGTGGGGATGCATGTTCTAACCTAACGTAACCTATTCTAATAAATTACCATCATTATTACGAACAAAATTATCATAACAGGTTAGGTTAGAACGTGCGTCCCCACTGTTTCCTGTCTTCTGATTGCTGGGATCGGAGACGAGCCGCCATCTTGGAACCATAGGTAATAAACCGTAGCAAACGGTCAAGAAAGAGTTAACCATCGATTCTACTAGACCTACCTGTTATTTTAAATTTAGCAGCTATGGCCGTTAATATACATTGTTTATACACAGTGTTTTTATATATGACACTTTTTTGTCATAGAGACAGTGATGAGGTCAAACGGATTCGGTGAATTCCTTTGTTTCATTGATTTTTTTGATTTTTGTGACCGTCACAATTGTAGGGTTAACACTTATCGCCGCCATTGTTTGAATAAAAATCACGTGTCTATTTTGACGTCAAAAAAATACTTTTTTTTTATTGGAGGAATTTTGGCATAAAAATTTTACAGCGTACAAAAGTAGAAACCTGCTCTACACATTTTTCAGTTACGTTTCAGCCAAAATTCAGAAAAATTTTTACGCTTTCTGTTTTATACTAGATTTTACGCCGAATTTTACGCATGTGTGTTCCTGGTTTTACATAGAAAAAGGTTGTCCATCCCTGCTCTACGTTAAAGTAAACACACTGTAAGGCCGCTGTAGGCGATCCAACTTGCTTTGTCTACTTGTTTTCAATATAGACTACTGTACAACAATAATTTTGTGACCAATTGACTCTCTCGTCCCACATACTGACTTCGTTCACTCCGCTCAAAGTCTCGCCGATGGGACAACCTTTAAACCTCTCATTTTCTTTCGGCCTAACTGCCCTACCCCCAGATTGCTTTGCTCACTTGTTCAAAAATTTGTTGACGATTTCATCGATTCCTGAAGTCACTGTCTTTATTATTTTCTCCGTGACTGAAATGCGTCGGAACGGTTTCACACAATTTTATGTATACAATATATAGAATGAATTTAATTTTCAGTTTGAAAAATATGTTTATTTATTTTTCTTAACTGTTTCCACCCTGTGGGCAGTAAGAGGGCTTTTTTATTAAAACAATTACGACTTCGGTCAAGCACACAATGGGGCGGCCGTATGGTGAAGGAGGGGCGAGACCTATTCGGGACAGTCTGCCTATCAAATATTTCCTGGGGTTTGTCGACTCGTTTAGATTCGATTTTACATCTCCAGAAAATTTTGAAGTTACCTGAACTCTCGGCC
This sequence comes from Centruroides vittatus, assembly GCF_030686945.1. Taxonomy (NCBI): domain Eukaryota; kingdom Metazoa; phylum Arthropoda; class Arachnida; order Scorpiones; family Buthidae; genus Centruroides; species Centruroides vittatus. Next base: position 95,054 of record NW_027121260.1, read on the forward strand.
ATCCAGCTTTGAAAAATCACATAAAGGAGGAAAGTTAACAATCGATTAACAATTATTTCATTTTTCGACAATACGTAGTATTCGAAGCATTGTTTATTTTTCTTTGTTAAGAGGAAAAGAGAAGACAAACATTCGCATAGCTCGGGTTTCAAAAAAGATTAAAAGCAAAGAGAACTTGTAACAGTGAGTTATCTAATTATACAAAGATGAAAATAATCGCCGTTTTTCAGATCGGCCTCAGTATAATGAATATAGGAAATAATGTGAGCCGTCGATTTCAAGTGTTGGTTTGTTGGAAATGTTTGAAATGTTTCTACTCAAAATTCGCTATGATGAGAAATATGCCCTATGAGTCAAGAACCATGTAAACTTTAACCCTCGGGGTGCCTGGTGAAGAAATTTCTGCCGAGCGCCTGGTGGGGTCCCACAGACCCCGAAATAAAACACTACATTATATGGCTTGTAAAGATAATTTCAATGTTATATTAATATATATATACAATAAGTTTATTAAGACATATTTAGAATAAAACAATCATTGATTTACGTGAAATATTTATTCACACGACTACATAATAAAAAACATCAACTTTTTTTGTTGTAACAAAAATATTAACTTTGTTTCTCTAGAAATCATGATGTAATCTCATTATAATTTAATTATTTTGGGTTCGTTTTAAAGGCACTTAATATAATTATCTCTTAAAGCATAAAAATTAAGCTTTTTCACTTAAAATGTGAAATTGAAAATTCAAGCATTTTTCCCATAGGAATTTCGCATGTCCCACGTAAATATATCTGGATCATTTTTTACAGACGCTCAATAGCTGCTTAAACGTGTATCTACTGACAACGTGAACGTGTTATAAATCAAGCAAACACAAAAAATATTACTTACACTCTTGCAACGCGGAGCGCCTGGTGGGGTCTGTAAGGCCTGCACTTATTCGACTACGTCTTGTTCGCAGAATATCGCGCGATGAACAAAAAATTTTGTGGGGATCGCAAGCGCATGAAGAAAACTGAAGCTACTAATAACCTTAAGTCGCTAACGCAAATATTAAAATAGTTATGAACTTTTGAAAATAAGTCGAGCCTCTCAGACTCCACCAGGCACCCCGAAGGTTAATGTTTTTCCGTTTCAGGACGATGACGTATAACAAGGCATCGAGATCGAACTTAACCTGTAGAGTCGATGTTATCGTATGATAAATTTAATAATATTTTATTATATAATATCTAAATATTATATAATACTACTACATATTATATTATATAATGATATAATATGTAGTACTTGAACAGGAGCAAATCCCCGCAAAATCTACAGCCTATTTCATGTTTGCTTGCAAGGTAGTTGCACAATGCATCTGTTTACCAGTAATTTTACTACATTTGTGTTGAAAAGATAATTACAGTTTGCATAAATAACGCCGACTATTGACATTAATGCTTAATTCATATAATTGTTTACTTTATCAGCACTATTGGTCTTAATTCTATTGTCTACATATGTAGCAAAAAAATAGTACTGCGTCCAAATTATTAAATCATTAACGTTTACATTATTGCAGCGTTTCTCAATCGCCGTCCAGAAAAATTCTTGACAGGTTTGCGGAGAATTTTTACCGCTCTGCGTGAAAAATTTCTTATTAAAAAACTAATGATGATGATAAAATTCTTGTTCGTTAAATTATGAAAAAAATTTTATACGAGTTTTAAATTTACGTAATTTATGTTCAGCACGGCACTAAAGACAAATTCTTGTGTTGGGGAAAGTAAATCGCATGTTTATATCTCGCAAAGGTGTAACACAATTTATTGCTAGACGTTCGTTACAATATGTATAACTGGATTTGGCAAATATAAAAGTAAGTTTCAACAATGTCTATAAATAAATTTTGGATCAAAGCGAAAAATCATTATCCATCCCTATACGAGAAAGCGATGAAAATGTTTGTCTCCTTCGTAACAACATATTTATGCCAAGTGGTATTTTCAACTTTGACGTAATCTTCTATATAAATAAAAATGTAAATGTTCGTTTGTCCAAAATCTTAAATCTCCGAAAGTTCTTCACCGATTGCTTTAAAATTTTGTTATAACATTGCACTCGAATACCTGCGTGGTTTTATATACTTACTGTTATATAGATGTCAAACGAAATTCCCCCCGCAAAAGAGAGGGACAAAATTAAGGCTTACTGTAAATAACTCGGCTTCTATTATATTATTTTATATACAGTCTTTTGCGTTTTAATAAAGTAAGTCACGAGAATATACACTAAGAAGGGATTTTTCGAAATTCCCCAGCGGGGGAGAAGGAAAGCATTAAGGCTTACCCTAAAGAACACCGTTTGTACTGTACTATTTTTACTGCAATTTTTTATTCTTAACTGAGATTTAGTAGTAGGGTACCACGTGGGTATCAAACAAGTGTATTCCTTAATAACGGAAGTGTTAAGAGAGAGAGATGTGCAAAATTTACTGGTGTAGATATCAGTTTTTTGCGTTCTTGCAGAAAATCGAACATATTTTTACACCCATCTAAAATTTCTCTGATTAGTCTAGAAACGGGGGGAAACCTAATTCTTGCGTTTTGTAAAAACGAATAAAATTGGATATTATGTAATCATCTTAATCTTCACTATCGTTACTTTTTGCCGAGCAACGCCCAGCTAGTAAAAAAAAAATTTATAAATCGACTTTTATTTGTTTCACTGCTCTGACTCGGTTTGACTAATTTACAACCCATAATTGAAAAGTCAATTGAAGAGCAGCAGCAACCTTCTCATCAGCAATGTATACCAAATAAGCAAAAATATTAAATTTATAATTTTTAGTATTCATGGGATTGATGTTTTGTTGTGTACCTATATGAGAGAAATTTGTGAGTTTTTAAAATAATTTTCTACGATTTTTTGTTGTAATTTTTGTCAAAGGTTTGTTATTTATTAATAATTATAATTATAAACAATAAAAATTATATTTTTTGTAAATACAATTAATTTAATTTTTTAGGAATCATAAGACTGATTTTTTATTGTATCCTATATGCCAGGGGTGGCCAACTTTTGTGTACATAAGATCTACTTTTTATCTTAAAAATGTGTCGCGATCGACTTGTTGTCGTAGGCATAGTCTAAGTGGCGAGGGGGGTGTGAAATACATACTATGTTTATACACTGTGCTTCAGTACGAGGTGCACTCCCGCGAGCTATGGGTAGATAAGCAAAATATATGTTCAAAACTATTCTTTATTTTTTAAATCACTTATTAAGTTTTCAAGATATAAGCTCATAAAGAAAATAAATTTCCAGACCGCACTTTTGATATTTGCAGTTACAAGTTCATTCCGTACAGGCAGCACCTAAAAAATCGATTTTTCCACACTTTTAAGATAAATTATATTTTAAGTTAATAAAAATCTAATTTTTTTTTATCAATTACAATGTATAAATTGTGGTTCTATTTGTTCGTAAACTTGAAAAAGTTGTTATAAAACTGAACAGTACGGCTGATAATTTGATTATAAGATTTTACTTTCGCGATTTGTTTTTGGGCGAGGAAAATTTATCATGGAAGAATGATATAAGATTTTTAGACTTATTTTTTGCTAATCTATCAATAGCTCGCGGGAGTGCTCTTTGTACTGAAACACCCTGTGTATCTACCTACGTAAAAAACAACGTAATTATTTAACGGGCCAAAAAACTCACGTCTGGGGGAATTAAAACAACACGAGTAATTATTAACAATATTTATTAATTCAAATTAGCTACTGATAAAGACAGATTTAGAATTTATTTTATTACGTTACATTAATGGGAGGACTGAGTTTTCACGTCTCTTACCAAGGAAACATAATTAGATGTATATCCTGACAAAAATAATAATAATGATTCTTCAGTATGGGAATCAGTTAGGACAGAATGTTTAGTTTTCGTTAACTTTAAGTATGAAAATGCAAATTCACACAAGTATGTAGTTCCGAAAAAAAAATAAATATATTTGCTACATTTGGTGATACTGGGATATTTTTCTCAATTGACGTATTTCCAAAAATCCAAAAATATAGAGGTCTGTTGCTGAAAACGCTCACTTATCAAGTAAATAGATAGGTAAGAAAAGCCATAATTTAATTTAAAACATAAAGAACAGGTACTTACATTTTAAACAAATGAAAAATTGAAACTCAACGTTGTCACCGTGGATAAACAATATTGATTAATAATAATAATATTGTTAATATTAAAGAAAAGAAGCTACCGCATGACAGTATCAAATATTCAAGCTAAATAGCTGTGTTTTCTACGAGTCCAGTGATAACTGCATGCATATTGTTGCTTTTGCGCGTTACGTTCAGTTACAAGTTGCGTTCAGTTACATGTGTAACACATTAAGTCAGGACATCGCGAGCGATCGACCAAAATTGGCATCGTAATCGACCGGTCGATCGCGATCGACTTGTTGGCCACCCCTGCTATATGCAATGTTTTTGTGATTTTATTGTGGTTTTCTGTGAAATTTGTGAAAGATTTATGTATATAAAATTATTATAATAATTTTTCCTACAGGTATACCTCGAGTTACGTCGTTTGTCAGAAAAGTATATGGAAAAATAAAAATCAAGTTTGTCATTTTATTTGATTATACATCTGTCCGACACAAATATTGAAGTTGTACTATCACTAGAAAAGCGTTAAAAGTACAAAATCATATTAAAATATGTACATTTACAGTAAATGTTAATATAATCATCACAAATCCTAGAGAACAAAACATAAAAACATCTGTGTTTCTGTGTTATCGTCTTATTTAGCGGTTTTTAACTGCTCATTATTGGCGTTTCCTTCGTTATTGGTGTTTAGTTATGACGTAAAACGAAACTACGATTTACGTCGTAACTACACAAGTAAATTTAACTTACGTCGCCTCTCCTGGAACCAATTACGGACGTAAGACGAGGTATACGTGTATTTACATTTAAATATTATTGTAAGTAACGATAATAATAATCTTACAATTTACTTCTGTAGTAATTCTTTAACATCCAATAAAAGTTCTTGCTAAAAATCCCCCGGCTTGCGAAAAATTTTTTTCACAAATTTCCCGGACTGCGGGCCAAAAAAATCGAATACAATCTTAACAGTGAAATGGATGTATTTTCGATTGTCATATGTTACTCCGAGATGTAATGGTATGCTTGTAGTTATTATAATAAAAAACTATGTAATACAAGAAATGTATATGTTTTATTGTGTAGCCAATCGACGAGGGGCTAAGGCCTGAAATGCGTCTCAACAAATAAAGTTCCGGATAAAAAGTTGATGATAAAAACTGCCAAGTGTCTATAAATACACCAACTAGTGACATTGAACTAAACATTTTAATTATATATTGAACACTGTAATGTTTCTTAGGTAAAACTTTTTCGAAATTGGTAAAACATCATTTTAATTTAAAACCAGATTTGCTTACATCTTTCGATCATTGTACAGTACATATGAATAAGATTCACATGGCTTTTGTCTGTTGTGGGTCCGAAGGTGTTTAATTAAGTGTCCCTTTTGTGTAAACTTTTTTTTACACTCGTCACAACTGTAAGGCTTTTCTCCAGTGTGAATCCGAATGTGTTTAATTAAGTCTGACTTTTGTGTAAACTTCTTTTTACACTCCTCACAACTGTAAGGCTTTTCTCCAGTGTGAATCCGAATGTGTTTAATTAAGTCTGACTTTCGTGAAAACTTCTTTTTACACTCCTCACAACTGTAAGGCTTTTCTCCAGTGTGAATCCGAATGTGTTTAATTAAGTCTGACTTTCGTGAAAACTTCTTTTTACACTCCTCACAACTGTAAGGCTTTTCTCCAGTGTGAATCCGAATGTGTTTAATTAAGTCTGACTTTTGTGTAAACTTCTTTTTACACTCCTCACAACTGTAAGGCTTTTCTCCAGTGTGAATCCGAATGTGTTTAATTAAGTCTGACTTTTGTGTAAACTTCTTTTTACACTCCTCACAACTGTAAGGCTTTTCTCCAGTGTGAATCCGAATGTGTTTAATTAAGTCTGACTTTCGTGAAACTTCTTTTTACACTCCTCACAACTGTAAGGCTTTTCTCCAGTGTGAATCCGAATGTGTTTAATTAAGTCTGACTTTTGTGTAAACTTCTTTTTACACTCGTCACAACTGTAAGGTTTTTCTCCTGTATGGATTCTCTCATGCCTTTGCAAATATTGTTTAGTTTTAAAATTCTTCTTGCAGTGGTTACACGAAAATTGCTTTTGGTTCCTTTTCTCTGCAATTAAAAAAATTGTTTTAGATAATATTTCATCGATATATAATAGGTCTTTTAAAAAATAAAAACAATAATCAAATCAATATTATTATTTAATTAAATAATAATTTTCATATCTAAAGGCAAATTTCTGCATCAAAACACAATAAAGTAATTTTAGAAATAATAATGTTTGTATATAAATATATTCAAAAACAGCTAATCAGAAACGACATATTAAAGCAAAAAATTTCTGTAAAACATTCTTCAAGTGTATCTATATCTTTATGAATTTTCTGTTTATATCCTTGCAGTAGACCTTTTGCTTCTTTTATATTTTTAAATAAGGTGCACTGGTGTGAATAAAGCAGTGTTTGTCATATTCAGTTTTCTCTGTAATCTTGGACAATATTTTCTTCAAAGCTGTGTTTCATTCATAGGATAACTGAAAGTAATAACAACATTCATGAGGTAACTTGTATAAAATTTTATTTTATATGACTTTTTAATACTAGAATGTATTATTCGTATTCTTATTCTTTCGTATTGTTAGATGTAAAGATTTGTAATATTTACATAATAAGAACATTGTATTTTAACGACTTATGTTAAGTATACTTTCCTCATAACTCCTCAATAAGTAAAACTCACAACGTTAGAAAGGTGTAAATTCTTAAAAGTGAATTTTGGATGTCATTGTTAAAAGATTGAGTATCGTCCTTCCCCTTTTCGTTTGTGTTGTGTGTTTTCAGGGTGGAGATCAGCTAAATAGAAAAAATAAAACTATATTAAATATCAGACAAATTCATATTCAATATACATTGTAAAGTGATTTAAATTTGTATTCTCTATGCTAGGTTTTTTAAACTGTTTTAGTATATATATTATTTATTGTCAAGCACAAGAAACACAGCAACTGTGATAAAAATATATAAACAAAACTTGAAATTAATAGAATATGTAAAAGATCACGTCACACCTTTTACCTAGTAATGGCACACCGGTTGCGTAACACTGTTTGATGCGACGCAGACCGCAGATTGCCTATCGCTATGTTTAATGACAGAAATATGTATGGAAAGTGTCGATATATTTCATAAGAAAATGTAAAAACTTCCGCTGTAAAACTACGCATTTCGAATATCTCCATTTCAGAGCCGCCGCAAACTACAGAAAGCGAAAGCTAGCATACGCTCGGTCGCGCTCTCAAGCCCTACCTTTTTTCCCATGATGCTGTAAGCCATTTTTGCTAGGTAAGCTACGTCGGCAGGAAGCAGCCGCACTCTATACAGCGTTTGCTCGCGTAACGTAGTCCACATGACGTTGATTTCACAGATGTGGATTGGCGATAGAATAAAGATTTTATTATAATTTATACTCGTAAGCAGTCACTTTTCGTACCGAACTTTGAAACAGCACAGGAAAAATATGCCTACTAGTTAAGCCTATTTATAAACAACTATTTACTATTTTAATATACGGTTATACCATTTTCTTTTCAATACTGCATGTATTGATCGTGTAATTTACGTACATCAATAAAATTGTATTATTTCTTTTTCCACATGTGGCATGTTTCTGTAGTCATCTATTTTCCTCGGTTCTGTTTTGCTAACGTAACTGCTGTCGTTGTTCAATTCTGTGAACAGCGAGAGTACTCTCGTATCGCTGCTCTAGCAAAGGAGAAACTACGTAAGCAAGAAGAGAGCGGCAGAGTGTTTGACGTCATCGGTTGTGCTAGGGCACGTTCGCTAGCATTTCGCTCTCGTAAAGCGCTAGTTTGCGGCGGCTCTTAGTGATGATATTCATCCAAAACACATGTCTTATAAAGTACTCTGCTAAGACAAAAGTGATTGAATCACAGACAGATTTTAATTTAAATGTAATCGATTATTTCTAAAATAAATTAGATTTAAAAATCGTAAAGTGAAAATTAGTAACAAAAACGACGTAAGAAGCACATTAAAACAACAACGATCGGAAAATTAATGAACTATCAATAGAAATCACTGCCAAACTGATAAAAAGCTGCATTGGAAAATAAAAGGCAAACCAACAAGTTTCGATCAACAAGAAATATTCGATCCTTTGGTATAACTAAATTTTAAATTGAAGTAAATGTGATCTGTTCCATGACCATTGTTACGTAAATTTTGTTTCTCTAATTTTCTATTCAAATTGGCATCCTTAAGTCAAATAAATATGTTATAATATTTCTTGTTCTTCAAAATTAAATAATAAAACAGATTTTTATTTATATATATTCAAAAAATTGAAAGTTCTAATAATATTTTTTTTTATTCACCTAAATTTCAGTCTCTGCATCTATCCAAATGGATAATGATAATAAAAAATTGAAATGACGATTTAAACTAAATATCACAATCTTACACATTAAAAATTAAAAGGTTTGCCTAAAATTGTTGTTTTTATTTTAAACTTGTGTTGTTACTTGGAAAAATTATTTCGATATTTTAAAAATTGTGTGTATAAATTTCCAACGAATTCACTTTGTAATTTAAATTTTAAATTTAGAAATATTAAAACTATTAATATCTTATTTAAAGATTTTCCCAATTTTATTTTTAATTTAGGTTTCATGTTAAGAAATAAGATTTTTATCTAGGAACCGGCAAAAGAGACAAGTGCCAAAGGCGCTAATTCCGAAGGGCATAATCAGCAAAGCAAATCTTAGTATTTCAATACATCAAAAATATTTTTGACGGCACGATGTCAATTTTTCTCTGAACGCTAATAATTTCAAAACACAATTCAAATTTTTCAGGGCCTCTAATTGTTACATTATAAATTTGGTATTTAAAAATAAGTATTTTAATTTTCAATCGTAACCGGACCGTTTTTATATAGTTGTTTGTGAAGAGTGAAGTTTTAAAGTCAGGCTTCGTGGTAAATGCGGCCGGCCGGACCTGATTAAAGGGGCTGTCCATAAATTAAATCCGCATTTTTCTTCAAATTTTCACTATTTTTTTTTCATCGTCCCAGTTCGTCTAAGTTTCCGTAACTGTTCCCCTCTTTGGATGTCTAACAAAGCTCAAATCCCCACCAAACTTCTATCGACATATGAATAATAATATGTATAAATTGTATAAAATGTAGTTAAATAAAACGGACCTCCATTAAAATTCAATCCCTTTTCCTCTCCGTTAGGCTTCGTTCCAATTGTAATAACCTCCTCCTTCCGTTTCACTATGGACGTGTCATTTATGGACTCAAATCTTTCGACAGTTCTCGTAAAATGTATTCAATTTACTATTCTACTAAAAACATTCTTTATTATTATTATTATTAACATTCTTTTTTAAATTGGGTATATAATTGATTATAACAGCAAATACAAATATATCAATATTGAGTGAAAAGGAAAGTAAAAAGAGGTTTTACAATTGAAGAATTACAAATTTAACATTAAAAAATTCGAATCAAAAATAGGAGATAGAATTAAATTAATCCAAAGAGCAGATACTAATCATATCTGTAATACATTAACAAAAATTTTTAAGGATTATATTATAGAATTGAATATTTATAAAACCAAATATTTAAACAACGTGAAATGTAAATTTAAACAGGAATGGTTTGATATGGACTGCTATAGAGCTAAAAGATTAAAGAACATGCATTAGCATCATTTTGTAAAAATAGACCAAGAGAACGACTAACTGAATACATCGGTTCAAGAAAAGGATATAACAATCTCATAAAGGCTAAGAAAATACTTTAATTTGATAAACAAAAAATTATTAACAGAAAAAATAATACTTTCTTCTGCTTGACGGTGGAAAAATATCGACATTGGACCGGAGTGGAAAACCAAGATCTTATTGATTTTGTTAAATGGTTCGGATTTTTCAAAGAAAGGAAGACAATCATAAATAATTGTCCAGAAACGGAACAGGATGTAACGTATAGGGAAGAGAAGGTATTGAATCTGCCAATACAGCTTTAGAAATACTGAATATCATTAATAAATTAAAAGAATCCACTGCTACAGGACCTCGACTCAATCCAAATTAGTTTACTAAAACGATTACCAACTGAAACGGCTGATATGTTGGCCTCAGTTTTAAGTATATGTATGAAAACAGTACTTATCCTGAATTGTAGTGCTCATCATATTTTCGAATATTTAAAAGAGGTGATGGGTCAAATCCTAGCAATTACAGACCTATCGTTATATTGTCATCATTAAAAAAAATTTTCACATCAATCCTTACGAAAAGATTTAATCAATGAACAGAATAAAACGCCTCGATTTCAGACAGTCAATTTGCCTTTGTTAAGAAGAGCAAAACAGAGTTAGCAACTTTTGTATTACTTTCAACTATTCCAAATCCATCTTTCCAAAACGAGACAAAGTATATGCAGCTCTTCTAGATTTAAAATAGGCTTTTGATTCAATACCAATAGAAAAACTGTATGATAAATCTGCACCATGCATTTTCAATTGATCATTTATTAATGCTATAAAGTTTTTATTCGGTCATTATCTAATTACTATTAATTGTGGTAAAAATGTTTATCCAATTTTCGACATTTGTGAAGGCCTCCTGCGAGGTGACCCATTATCACCTTATTTATTTAATATTATAATTTACGATATTAATAATCAATTTAATAAAGAAAAAGGCGGAATTTTGATAGAGAATCAGATAGTACACTCAATTCAATATGCAATGATATTGTGTTAATCTCGAACACTAAAATTGGTCTCCGGAGAAAAATAAATTTGATGCAGAAGTATTTTTCACAATTGTGAATAAAAATTAATCTAGACAAAACTCATATTCTTATATTTCGAAGAGGAGGAAGATTGGCTAAACAGGGTCAAAATTTTTACATTTTAAATGAAAAACTAAAAGTAGTGAAGGAAATCTTATACTTGGGAATTCACTTTACTTCAACATTATCTTTTGGAATTCATGTCCAGCATGTACAAAATAAAGCAAACGAACTAATTAACAACTTAATCTATCTACTAGTTAAACTAAAAATTAATTCTTTACAGAATCAAATGCAGCTCTTTTCAGCAATAATTATAAATTCGATATGTTATGCTCTCCCGGTATGTGGCATGGATTGGTTATCTCACTTTGAGAAAATTCAATTATTATACGTAAAGGAAAATTTATGGTTTTGACAAAGCTGAGTCCGAATATGCAATCCTCCATGACATAAATAGGCTACAATTCGAGCCTTATTTGGTGCTAAGAATTATGAAGTTTTATTAAAGATTGACAAATAGTCAAAATATCTTGATTATCATCACTTTTAGAGAACTTAAAAGGCTGGCAGAGGCCAAGAAAAATTACCTAAACCACTGGTGTAATAAATTTAGCCTAATGCTGGCCAGGTTTGAAATTTCACTCATATTATTTAATAATAAAAAAGCAGATTGGAACTTTGGATATTCTATTTTAGTAGAAAACATGTTTAATAACTCAATTCATCAAGAAATGGTTAAACTACAAAACTCCAAATTTTATCCTTGGTATATTAACAATTTCAACGTTCCTCTATCGAACGATTATATCAATTTTCAGAACCCGTTCGAGATGAAAAAATTTTATATGCAACTTCGATTGAATAGTTTTTACGTATTAGTCGACCAGAATTTTCTAAGTATCAAAAACAATTTATACAAAATTTGTCCAGACCAATATTCAATCTATCATTTAATTTGCTTATGTATAGGATAATCAGAATTGAGAGATCAATTCGGTGTTCCTAACTAGACCGAAAGTAAATCTATAGAGTAATTTTATAATAAGCTATTCCAAATAAGCCCAACTATGATAATTAGGCTATATAACTTTTTCAATAAATATATTAAAATGACTGAGAATAACAGTGAGTACCACAGAAAATGAATTTCAGATTTAAATGCTAAAGTTATAACTTTGTATAATAACGATACAAAAATTGTAACTTAATTAAAATATATGTTGTTACATTTAAATTTTTCTATGTAACGTTCTAACTATTGTTCCCTCTTTGTAACAGGATAATCCCATAATAATAATAATAAATTTATTCTTATTATTAATACTGAAATTCGTTGTCAGAATTTACACCCAAATATTAAAGCGGTTTAAAATATTACCATTTGGTAAATAAACTTAATTTACATATAATAAATTTAAATAAATAAAATTTTAAGAAACAACAAAACAATAAAAAAAATTGAAGACGAATATCAAAAATATTTTTACGAATTATTACATGTGTTATCTTCATTAACCGATATTAATTTTAAAACGATATTCGTCATTGGCATGCGTCAGAAAAAAACCATATCTTTCCTAAAAGACACTTCCCTGAGAGGGTCAGCTGGACTTTGAAAAAGCCGACAGTCTACGTCAGCAATCTAATGAATGACCTACTTTCTCCAACATAGTAAAACAAAGTTACAGTATAACGATACACAAACACTAACCATGATAATCAAAACAAATTGTTCTTCTAAAATCCTCCAATCGGTCTTTGACATAGCTCCACGTAAAAGCACTAATTCGGTAGACATGTCTAAATAACGCGCTAATAAACACTAGAAAACATAAATGTTTCGAAATTAGGACTACATAATCATATGCACAAATAAATTAGTAGGTGTATAATACATACTTTCACATATATCGAAGTATTATATCCAAAGATCAGTTCTCACTAATTGTCGAAAATAAATTATTTCACAACTTTTTTTTCTATGGAGAATTGTATTCTGAAACAAGTTCTAAATTCACAGTGAAATTCACAGTCAAGTTTCCACCTTTCATCCCTTAAAAACAATGTAAAATGTTTTGATACACGTAATAAAACTTTATCACAGTGAACTTCGAAAAACAACGAGAAACACCAAACCGCACACTACGAAATCTGGCGCGAAGTGATACCTATGAAACAGACTGAGAATGCTCTTGTTCAATGTCACGTGACCAAAAGTTTCAGTGTTTATGCAGGAAAAATTTAAGTTTCAAAAGATTCTTCCATTAAACTCAATAAATTTAATTAATACAGAATAACAAAATCTATTTAATAAAGATTAGTAATTTATTATTACAATTATGTAAATTAGATATGAAAAAGTTCACCGTGCAAAATCTCCTGCCAACCATAACGTCATGGGTTGACTGTAAACGTCACGCGGCATGTAAACTTTCCTGCAATACACTAAAAATTTTATATAAATTTTTTATTCATCCAGTAAAATATAAATAATATAAAATGTCTAGCAGTGGCATGCCGTGACATTTGATGAAAGGGAAGCTGTGTTTCTGTAAGAAGCCGACTTCCAAAAGCAGTCAGTTGGATGCTAGTTCCCCATAAAACATCCTTCCCAAAAGCACTATTTCCCGCACGTGTGTTTAGGCTGTTCGATATACGGCTGGGTCTTCGGTCGCGTAGCGATCATATACACATGTCTAGTCAGAGAAAGAGCCTATCTGAGCTAAAATCTCCATATCAAACACCTGTAGAAGAAAAGAAGAAAGGCAATCAGTTAATTCCACATCAGTTATGGTCTAGGGTCCATTCTTACGTGTGTGGTGGCGGAAGAGACGTATCTGACAAAAACCGACAAAAAGAAACATATACTATGTACAAAATAGTTTGCTTTAGGACAATTAGCATTTTCGATATCCTATGTGGTTCTACGATTGTCGATCGAAGGTGGCCCAGGACAGTGGCATTGACAAGTCTGTAGGGGAGACTTCCTCTGTTTGCGTCAGGAACAGGGTCTAAGTCCGAAGTGGCACGGGTTACAGGTTGGCACAATACACGAAAAACTGTTTTTTTTTGTTTTTTTTACAGCATTACACGTGTATAGCTTCCACCGGCTAAACTGTGTGAGGTTGGTGCTCTGTAAAGCGCATGCGCCAATGCCCTCTGGCTGCTTTACAGCATTCAGTTATTTTCGCCGTGGAAGCTGTCTCGTAAGCGCTTCCATTCTGACACTGATATTCGATATACAATAGCAATCTTATCGTTTATTTCACATGTAGTATATAATTTTAATAAGATACATAATGCAGTTATAATAAAATATTAATTTTAATTAATTCAAACTACGTTAAAATATAAAAATTTATATTTTAGAAACTACAAGGGAAAGACATTGGAAGGTGGAAGTGGCGTTTCCACCACTTCTAATGACGGCCCGCCACTGTTTTAAACTGTTAAGCATTTCGTTTACCTGTTCAACATAGTTTTCAGCTTTGTTTGCCTAGAAAATTTCTTACAACTGCAACAAATGAAGTCCGGGCTTTTCACTCGGCTTCATTTGTCGAATTTTTAAAGGCAGGATCGTTAATGAGTTGTCTTATTTGTGGGCCGTCAAATATTTTTGTTTTAATTTTTTCCGTACTCAACTGAGGCATTTTTTCCCCTATATATGCAAAGTGTGATCTGTTCTTATCAATAGCGTTTACAAACTGCTTCATTAGGCCTAGCTTGATATGCAGTGGAGGAATGATGATTTTCGAAAATCCCATTTATTATTTTTTTAGAAATTCTATATTTTTTGATGTACAAAATTTAAAGAATTTTTTAAATGTGTTAGATTGGTCATTCGGTGTGATGAATTCGTCGACCCTTCTAGTCGCTTTTCCCGCGATCTGTCAGGATGACGCAAGAAGTTTCTCGACGTATGGGTGGTAGTGGTTGCAGGATGCAGAGAGATTCACACAGAGACCGAGTTGACAAACATAACGCGTTTATTTAATGCTTACAATTGGAAGATTACACTCAGGGCTCACCAAACTTTTTTTACAGCAGATTACATAACTGAGACAATGACAACGCGGATCGCGTTATTAATTTGTTTAATACAGTACACTGAATACACCAAATAATGCCTTTATAAAATTCAGTATTTACAATACCCCAGGCTTCTCTAATTATGTTCATAATAATTTTAATTTTCAACCAGGTTTATAGCGTCAAGATAAAAATATTAATTCTTTACATTGTTCTTTTCGATATAATATGCATGGAATACATGCAAAATCTTTGCGTGATGAACTGGCTATTTACTTCTGTAATGAAAGATCTGTACCATCGCAGAATAGCAGAATAACAAAATATATCTAGATGTATTATAAAAAAAAAATTTTAACAATTTATTTTGTATAAGTTAATAGTTGTAATTATTAGTATCAGTATTAGTATCAGTACTTAAATTCTTTATTAGTAATAATAAAAATAATTTTATAAACTTTGAAAAATTATTTTATTACTTAGAGGCTAATTACATTATATAAAATATTTCTCTTGATCTTCAAGGTCTAACATTAATCATTCAATATTTCTTTTTGCATTGAATTGATCTCTTGCATCCAATTTTTTCAATTTTAAGTTTAATGCTTCACTAAATAAATCAATGTTGTCGGGCTCTGACACAGAACCTAAAATTTAAAAAAAAAATAACTTTTAAATCTGTCGTTGTTTTGTACTATATTTTCCCTATATTTATAAATTTGAACTTACAACTCCTATCCAAAAAACTGTTTATTGCACTTGACGTTGATGATAATGATAACAAAGCATTATTGTAGTAATCCTGATTAATAGAACAGATATCTGTTTTTTTTTTTTTTTGACCAAAAGTCTTACTTGAGTCACTGCTTTGATATAGTCTGAAACAAAATACATGCATTGAAAAACTTATTTTTTTCATCAAAATCATTATTATTATTTGTTTATTTACAACTTACAGATCTGTCTCAATTTCTTAATTAATGTCAAGAATTTCTACATCATTGGTGTCATTTGGGAAAATATTACTGGTGATAATTGTGTTGAATCTGTGTCGACACAATTACAATTATCATTTTCAATAATTCTTCTTTCATTATTTATGGTACTAAAATAAATAAAAAAATTTCTACACATAAATAATTTATGATAAAATTAAGACAAAATATTTTTCAAATAATAACTAGTACTTATAGGTAAGAATACAACTATATATATAGAATAACTAAATATACAATAACTAAATATAGATAATAACGACTTATTACAGTAGGTCTACAGTTTACGTATAGGTCAATCTACCCTAATAAAAACATTTGAAATTAGTTGTAAATGGTAAATGATATCCAATGATATGAATTTAAGAGGAAATGTAAGTCATTTATAATCGTTTGAACTATATGAGAGAACTTTCAAATCATAGAAATGATGACATAGAAAAGATTTGTTTAAACACGAGTTTGATTACATTTTACTATAATCTCTACAACTTTAATATAACCATGTGACCAACCAAATAATTTAAAATCAATATTCTTTCATTAACATTTATTTTAGTTAATGATGGTAAAGTGTCTTACAAGTAGATTCTGGTGAAGTAAAGTAAATGTATTAATACCCACGTTTCTGTGCAGCTAATATATTCTTCCAATATATTATCCAATAAAAAAAAATAATACTCATTTCGGTTTATATATATCTGCACTACCGCTGCCACTTACAATGCTACATTTTATTAATTTTTTTTCTCGCATGTATCTGTCTCTTTGCACCTTCCATTTTGTCTCCTCTGCCTTTGCAATAATTTCGAAAATTTAAATTAATAAACTTGTATCTCGAATCGAAATAAAGAACGTGTGTTCTAAATACTATATGTCGATTCGGTTAATGTTACTTATGGTTCCAAAATAGCGGCTCGTTTCCGATCCCAGCAATTAAAAAACATGGAACTGTGGGTACGCACGTTCTAACCTAACCTAACCTAACCTATTCTAATAAATTACTATAATTATTAGAAACAAAATTATTATAATAAGTTAGGTTAGGTTAGGTTAGAACGTGCGTCCCCACAGTTCCCTGTCTTCTGATTGCTGGGATCGGAGACGAGTTGCCATCTTGGAACCATAGGTAATATTAACCATCAATTCTACTAGACCTACCTGTTATTTAAAATATAGCACTTATGGCCGTTCATATACAGTGTTTATACACAGTGTCTTTATATATGACGCTTTTTGTCATAGAGACACTGATGAGGTCGAACGGATTCGATAAATTTCTCTATTTCATTGATTTTTCGTTTTTTGTGACTGTCACAATTGTAGGGTTAACTCTCATTGCCGCTATTGTTTGAATAAAAACCATGTGTCTACTTTTACCTCAAAAAACCTTCTTTTTATTAGATGAATTTTGGCATAAAAATTTTACAGCGTACAAAAGTAGAAACCTGCTCTGCTCATTTTTCAGTTACGTTTCAGCCAAAATTCAGAAAAATTTTTACGCTTTCTGTTTTATACTAGATTTTGTGCCGAATTTTACGCATGTGTGTTCCTGGCCTTATATAGAAAAAGGTTGCCCATCCCTGCTCTACGTTAAAGTAAACAGACCGTATGCCGCTGTAGGCGGTTCAACTTATTTTCTCTATTTGTTTTCAATATAGACTATAACAATAATTTTTTGACGAATTGACTCTCTTGTCCTACATACTGACTTCGTTCACTCTGCTCAAAGTCTCGCCGATGGGACAATTTTCAAACCTCTCATCCTCTTTCGGCCTAACTGTCCTACCCCGGATTGCTTTGCTCACTTGTTCAAAAATTTGGTGACGATTTCATCGATTCCTGAAGTCACTGTCTTTATTATTTACTCCGCGACAGAAATGAGTCGGAACGGTTTCACACAATTTTATGTACACAATATATAGAATGAATTTAATTTTCAATTTGAAAATATGTTTATTTATTTTTATAACTGTTCCCACCCTGTGGGCAGTAAGAGGGCTTTTGTATTAAAACAATTACGACTTCGGTCAAGCACACAATGGGGCGGCCGTATGGTGAAGAAGGGGTGAGACCTATTCGGGACAGTTTGCCTGTGAAATATTTCCTGGGGTTTGTCGACTCGTTCGGATTTGATTCCACATCCCCAGAAAATTCTGAGGTTACCTGAACTCTCGGCCATCCAGCCTTGAAAAACCACATAAAAAAGGAAAGTTAACAATCGATTAACAGTTATTTTATTTTTCGACAATACGTAGTATTCGAAGCATTGTTTATTTTTTTTTGTTAAGAGGGAAAGAGAAGACAAGCATTCGCATAGCTCGGGTTTCAAAAAAGATTAAAAGCAAAGAAAACAACTAACAGTGAGTAAATTATCTAATTATACAAAGTAGAAAATAATCGCCGTTTTTCAAATTGGCCTCACTAGAATGCATATAGGAAAAAATGTGACTCCGTCGATTCCAAGTGTGGGTTTGTTGGGGATGATAAAACTTTCTACTTCAAGATTCGTTATGATGACAGATATGCCCTATGCGTCAAGTACCATGTAAACTTTAGTTTTTTTTCTGTTTCAGAACGATGACGCATAACGAGGCATCGAGATCGAATTCAACTTGTGGAGTCGATGTTATCGTATGATAAATTTAATAATATTTTACTATATAACATGTATATTATATGGTAGTTAAACAGGAGGAAACCTCCGGAAGTTCTACAGTCTATTCTATGTTTGCTTGCAATGTAGTTACACAATGTATCTGTTTACCAATAATTTTACTACATTTGTGTTAAAAGGATAATTACAGTTAGCATAAATAACGCCAACTATTTACATTAATGCTTAATTCATATAATTGTTTACTGTATCATAAATATGGATCTTCATTATATTGTCTGCATATGTCTTAACAAAATAGTACCGCGTCCAAATTATTAAATCATTAATGCAGTGGTTTCCAACCTTTTTGTACCTGCGCCCCCTTTAAAAAAATTGTTGCGCCCCCTTAATTTTTCTAACATCTAATTTCATACTCAAAGCGCGCTCGGCTCCAAACGCGAAAGCGAGATTTTCTCGTTTCAGCAAGAGTATGGATGGACGTTTTAGCATTTGTACACAAAAAATTCGCGGCGAGGATTGTGGATTACGTATAGCTATTTTGCTGATTCATTTTTTGACACCTATTCGACTTTTTTGGTTTGTATTCAAAAATGGTATTTTGGAAACAGCTGCAATTTCCTTTTGCAACAGTCTCGCGCCTCCCTAGGGGGCGCGCACCACATGTTGGAATCCACTGCATTAATGTTTACATTACTGCAGCGTTTCGCAACCACCGGTCTACGAAAATTCTTGACAGGTCCGCGGAGAATTTTTATCACTTTGCGTTAAAAATTTCTTATTCAAAAAGATAACGATGATAATAAAATTTTCATTTATTAAATTATGAAAAAAGATATTTTATACAAATTTGAAATTTACGTAACTTATGTTCAGCACGGCACTGAAGACAAATTCTTGTGTTGGAGAAAGTACATCGCATATTTATTAGTGATGTAACGAATAGTATATTCGGCCTCAGCCGAATACCGAATATTCGGCCAGGAGCGTGGCCGAATGGCCAAATATTCGGCCAAATTATTCGGCTTGATTAACGCACATATAAAAATTAGCGCGCAAACCTTATTATGCAAAGACCGCGCACCCTGCTCTCTATTGGCCCGATGTCACTACGATTTTTTCTTCCAGTAGGTCTAAATTATTTAAATTAATTAATTAAATTATAATTATTAAAGTTAATATGAGATGGAGCCTAACCTCTACCTCTAGTGCCAAATTGGTTTATAATTTATGTAGTAGCCATAAATAGCCCGATATGATTCGGCAGTTGTTGGTATTTACATGTAAGTTATAAGTTATTTGCAATCGATCTTTTTAACTCTAATTAAACAGTAAAATTTTACTTTTACTACGTATTTGTAGACTGAATAGTACCCTAAAAATATATACATTAGTGGGGACATATGGTCTAGTTTCTCCCCACATGTGGAACAGTTCAAATATATTATTGGGGGTTTCTATTTGTAAAGTTTTGTGATATTTTGTTGCTATTGTTTTTGTCAATATTTTTAAAATTAACATGATTTCAAATGTTATCTTTTGCATATAATGAGAAATGCTCATTCTTTGCTTTATATATAAAATAAATTATATAGTAGTTACTCATCTTCTAGAAATAAATAATTATTTCATTAAATACGATAAGTTTCAATAAAACGTTTCGTAAATTATTTTAAAATATCGTAAAAAATATTAAAATATACAAGAATACGAATATAACATAATTAACTAAACAATAACACTAATGCCCGATACATTCTAACCTACACGCCATCAATGCCATAAGATATTGGGCTAGATAAAAGCTATATTATTATTTTAATTACGAAATAATTTACTAGAGTTAGACGCTATTTCTTATTAACTTTAATAATTATAATTTAATGTTTAGCATTAATAAAAGTTTCCAAAATGATTAATTTACTGTGTTTTTGTTATTTCTTACTCCTGTTTTTAGGTATTCGGTATTCGGCCGAATAGCGAAAAATAGGCCGAATAGGCCGAATACTGGGTAGTTACCGAATATTCGTTACATCACTAATATTTATATCTCACAAAGGTGTAATGCCATTTATTGCTAGACGTTCGTTACAATATGTTTAACGGGATTTGGCAAATATAGAAGTAAGTTTCAACAATGTCTATAGATAAATTTTGAAACAAAACGAAAAATGATTATCCATCTCTATACGAGAAAGCGATAAAAATGTTTGTCTCCTTCGTAACAACATTTTTATGTCAAGTTGTATTTTCAACTTTGACGTAATCTTCTATATAAATAAAAATGTAAATGTTCGTTTGTCCAAAATCTTAAATCTCCGAAAGTTCTTCATCGATTGCTTTGAAAAATTGCACTCGAATACGTGCGTGGTTTTATATATTTACTATTATATAGATGTCACGCGAAATTCCCTCCGCAAAAGAGTGTGACAGGTTTAAGGCTTACCGTAAATAACTCGGCTTCTATTATATTATTTTATATACAGTCTTTTGCGTTTTAATATAGTAAGTCACGAGAATGTACACTAAGAAGGAATTTTTCAAAATTCTCCAGCGGGGGAGAACGAAAGCATTAAGACTTACCCTAAAGAACACCGTTTGTACTGTACTATTTTTACTGCAATTTTTTATTTTTAACTGCGATTTAGTAGTAGGGTACCACGTGGGTATCAAACAAGTGTATTCCTTAATAACGGAAGTGTTAAGAGAAAGCGATGTGCAAGATTTACTGGTGCAGATGCAGTTTTTTGCGTTCTTGCAGAAAATCGAACATATTTTTAGACCCATCTAAAATTTCTCTGATTAGTCTAGAAACGGGGGGAAACTTAATTTTTGCGTTTTGTAAAAACGAATAAAATTGGATATTATCTAATCATCTTAATCTTTACTATCGTTACTTTTTGCCGAGCAACGCCCAGCTAGTAAAAAATATATTTATAAATCGACTTTCCTTTGTTTCACTGCTCTGACTCGGCTTGACTAATTTACAACCCATAATTGAAAAGTCAATTAAAGAGCAGCAGCAACCTTCTCACGAGCAATGTATACCAAATAAGCAAAAATATGAAATTTATAATTTTTAGTATTCATGGGATTGATGTTTTTGTTGTGTACCTAATATAAGAGAAATTTGTGAGTTTTTAAAATAATTTTCTACGATTTTTTGTTGTAATTTTTGTCAAAAGTTTGTTATTTATTAATAATTATAATTAAAAACAATAAAAATTATATTTTTTAGTAAATACTATTAATTTAATTTTTTAGTAATCATAAAACTGATTTTTTTATTGTGTCTGTAAAGGTCCGCTTTTAGCAGAGCAG
Organism: Centruroides vittatus; assembly: GCF_030686945.1. Classification (NCBI taxonomy): domain Eukaryota; kingdom Metazoa; phylum Arthropoda; class Arachnida; order Scorpiones; family Buthidae; genus Centruroides; species Centruroides vittatus. Next base: position 117,034 of record NW_027121260.1, read on the forward strand.
GTCTAACAGCGACACGACCTTGGTAATTAGTCCAACCCGGCGTTGTGCCTGTAAACAGTCGGGAAGACAAAGGGTGTATGCGTCAATGTGTTTGCCACATGTTTGTTGGGTAGAAGATGTAAACAAGGAACGGACGCGACTGTAAGCTGCATCGCGAGAAGGGCAGACGTCTTTGGTAGCTCCCAGAAGAAGGACCTGATTGGTCGCAAGTTGTCGCCGTGGAACTCTTTAAATTGTAAGAGTGGCGAGAGGAACGGGGAGAAGGGCGAGAGACTGGATACGTGGTAGTCTGTGACACTTAGGAAGCCCGTGAGGTGTAGAGAGAGTGTTCTCCTCTTAGGAATTCCTCTGAGAAGGGTTAGTGTAGAGACCGGACAGCCACACGGTTGAGCCAACTCCACGAACCGACCGGAGTTTTCCCAGAGTCTAATAGTCACCAACAGACAGGCTTTTACGTGAGACACTACACCTTTGTTGCATAGTGTGTGTAATGTTGTCAAACTTGTATATCGTGCAAATATTTGTTTTGTAAATAAACTGTAAATATTCACTGGACTGAGTGTGGAGGTGTACCTTTCCACAGACCAACGTAAAGACATTCTCGAGTCGTAAGAACTAACTTGAGACGAATTATCGTAAAGATCTTCACCTAATTACAATAAGGATCTTCACTGTGTCCTATATACAATGTCTTTGTGATTTTATTGTGGTTTTCTGTGATGTTTGTCAAAGATTTATTTATATAAAATAATTATAATAATTACTCATACAGGTATATCTCGAGTTACGTCGTTTTCGATTATACGTCGTTTTTCAACAAAGTATATATAAAAAATAAAATTCAAGTTTGTCATTTTATTTGACTTTACATCCGTCTGCCACAAATATTGAAGTGATCACTAGAAAAACGTTAAAAGCACTAAATCATATTAAAATATGTATATTTACAGTAAATGTTAATATAATCATCATAAATCCTAGAGAACGAAACATCAAAACATCTGTCTTTCTGTGTTGTCGTCTTATTTAGAAGTCTTTAACTGCTCATTATTGGCGTTTCCTCCATTATTGGCGATTAGTTACGACGTAAATCGAAACTACGACTTACGTCGTAACTACACAAGTAGATTCGACTTACGTCGCCTCTCCTAAAACCAATTACCGACGTAAGACGAGGTATACGTGTATTTACATTTAAATATTATTGTAAGTAACGATAATAATAATTTTATAATTTACTTCTGTAGTAATTCTTTAACATCCAATAAAAGTTCTTGCTAAAAATCAACCGGCTTGCGAAATTTTTTTCAAAATATCCCGGACTGCGGGCCAAAAAAGTCGAGTACAATCTCAACAGTAAAATAGATGTATTTTCAATCGTCATATGTTATGTTACTCCGAGATGTAATGGTATGCCTTTAGTTATCATAATAGAAAACTATGTAGAAAAATAATGTATATTTATGTTTTATTGTGTAGCCAATCGAAGAGGGGCTAAGGCCCGTAATGCGTCTCGACAAATTAAGTTCTGGAAAATAGTTAATGATGAATACTGCCATCTGTCTATGAATATTCCAACTAGTGATATTGAACTAAACATTTTAATTACATATTGAATACTGTAATGTTTCTTAGTTAAAGCTTTCGGAAATCGGAAAATCATTTTAATTTAAAACCAGATTTGCTTACATCTTTCGATCATTGTACAGTACATATGATTAAGATTCACATGGCTTTCGTCTGTTGTGGATCCGAAGGTGTGCCATTAAATTTTCCTTTCGTGTAAACTTCTTTTTACACTCGTCACAACTGTAAGGCTTTTCTCCAGTGTGAATCCGAAGGTGAGCAATTAAGTGTGACTTTCGTGTAAACTTCTTTTTACACTCGTCACAACTGTGAGGCTTTTCTCCAGTATGGATCCGAATGTGTTTAATTAAGTCCGACTTGTGTGTAAACTTCTTTTTACATTCGTCACAACTGTAAGGCTTTTCTCCAGTGTGGATCCGAAAGTGTGCAATTAAGTTTGACTTGTCTGTAAACTTCTTTTTACACTCGTCACAACTGTAAGGCTTTTCTCCAGTGTGAATTCGAATGTGTTTAATTAAGTCTGACTTTTGTGTAAACTTTTTTTTACATTCGTCACAACTGTAAGGCTTTTCTCCAGTGTGAATTCGAAGGTGTTTAATTAAGTCTGACTTTTGTGTAAAGTTCTTTTTACACTCGTCACAACTGTAAGGTTTTTCCCCTGTATGGATTTTTTTATGCCTTTGCAAATATTGTTTAGTTTTGAAATTCTTCTTACAGTGTTTACACGAAAATTGCTTTTGGTTTCCTTTCTCTGCAATTAAAAAAATTGTTTTAGATAATATTTCATCAATATATAATAGGTTGTTTAAAAAAATAAAAACAATAATTAAATCAATATTATTAGTTAATTAAATAATAATTTTTATATCTAAAGGCAAGTTTCTGCATCAAAACACAATAAAGTAATTTTAAAATTAATAATGTTTGTATATAAATATATTCAAGAACAGCTAATCAGAAACGACATATTAAAGCAAAAATTTCTGTAAAACATTTTTCAAATGTATCTATATCTTCATGAATTTTCTGTTTATATCCTTGCAGTAGACCTTTTGCTTCTTTTATATTTTTAAATAAGGTGCACTGGTGTGAATAAAGCAGTGTTTGTCATATTCAGTTTTCTCTGTAATCTTGGACAATATTTTCTTCAAAGCTGTGTTTCATCCATAGAATAACTGAAAGTAATAACAACATTCATGAGGTAACTTGTATAAAATTTTATTTTATATGACTTTTTAATACTAGAATGTATTATTCGTATTCTTATTCTTTCCTATTGTTAGATGTAAAGTTCTGTAATATTTACATAATAAGAACATTGTATTTTACAGACTCATGTTAAGTATACTTCCCTCATAACTCCTCAATAAGTAAAACTCACAACGTTGAAACGTGTAAATTTTTAAGAGTGAGTCATGGATTTCATTGTTGAAAGATTGAGTTTCGTTCTTCCCCTTTTTGTTTGTGTTGTGTATTTTTAGGGTGGAGATTAGCTAAATAGAAAAAATAAAACCATATTAAATATCAGACAAATTCATATTTAATATACATTGTAAAGTGATTTAAATTTGTATTCTCTATGCTAGGTTTTTTAAACTGTATAAATTCTATTTTAAAATTTACAGATAAAGTGTACACATGTACTAAAATACGGGGGCGAATACATTTTTCAGAAATCGATTCTGGTAATTTGAAATTGTTTCTGATAAAGTGTCATTCGTGAATTATTTGAAAATTTGTTGTCTCTTGAACACTATAAAGTTCAGACACACGAACACTTGGCAATCTTCATTTTAAGTTTATTTCAGTTGATACATGTACTTGTGTTTTGTACAAGTTTCGGGCTTTTTAAGGCTCCTCCTCAGCAAACTTGAGATCACGAGTATGAACTAACACTTAAAATAAAAGCACAAGAAACACAGCAACTGTGATAAAAATATATAAACAAAACTTGAAATTAATAGAATATGTAAAAGTTCACGTCACACCTTTCACCTAGTGAGGGCACACCGGTCGCGTAACACTGTTTTATGCGGCGCAAGCCGCAGATTGCCTATCGCTATGTTTAATAATAGAAATATGTATGGAAAGTGTCGATATATTTCATAAGAAAATGTAAAAACTTTTGCTGTAAAACTACTCATCTCGAATATCTTCATTTTAGTGATGATATTCATCCAAAACACAAGTCTTATAAAGTACTTTACCAAGAAAAAAATGATTGAATTACAGACAGATTTTAAACCTAAATGTAATCGATTATTTTTAAAATGAATTAAATTAAAAAATCATAAACCGAAAATTAGTAACAGAATCGACGTAAAAAGCACGTTAGAACAACAACGATCGGAAAATTGATGAACTATCAATAGAAATCACTGCCAAACTGATTAAAAGCTGCGTTGGAAAATAAAAAACAAGCCAACAAGATATTGAAATATTCGATTCTTTGCTATAAGTAAATTTTAAATTGAAGTAAATGTGATCTGTCCCATGACCATTGTTACGTAAATTTTGTTTCTCTACTTTTTTATTCTAAATTAAAATTCTTAAGTGAAATAAATATGTCATATTTCTTATTCATAGAAATCAAATAATAAAACAGACTTTTACTTATATACATTCAAAAATCGAAAGTTTTAATAACATTTCTTTCTTCATTCGCCTAATAGATGTCAGTCTGTGCATATTTCCAAATGGATTGTGAAAAGAAAAAATTGAAATGACGATTAAAACTAAATATCACAATCTTACAAATTAAAACGATATTCGTCATTGGCATGCATCAAAAAAAAAACCGTATTTTTCCTAAAAGAAACTTCCCTGAGAGGGTCAACTGCATTCTGCAAAAGCCACAGTCTATGTCAGCAATCTAATGAGTGACCTATTTCTCCAACATAGTAAAACAAAGTAAGTTACAGTATAACGATACACAAACACTAACCATGATAATCAGAACAAATTGTTTTTCTAAAATCCTCCAATCGGTCTTTGACGTAGCTCTACGTAAAAGCACTAAATCAGTATACATGTTTAAATAACGCAGTAATAAACACTAAAAACATAAATGTTTTGAAATTAGGACTAGATAATTATATGCACAAATAAATTAGTAAGTGTATAATACATACTTTTAGTTATATCGAAGTATTATATTCAAAGATCAGTTTTCGCTAATTGTCGAAAATAAATTATTTCTCAACTTTTTTTTTATGAAGAACCATATTCTGAAACAAGTTCTATATTCACAGTGAAAATTCCACTTTTTATTCGTTAAAATCAAAGCAAAATGTATCGATACACGTAATAAAAATTTATCACATTAAACTTCGAAAAAAAACGAGAAACACGGAACTGCACACTACGAAATATGACGCGAAGTGATACCTATAAAACAGACTGAGAATGTTCGTGTTCAATGTCACCTGACCAAAAGTTTCAGTGTTTTTCCAGGAAAAATTTAAGTTTCAAAGAATTCTTGAATTACACTCGATGAATTTAATTAATACAGAATAACAAAATCTGCTTAACAAAGATTAGTAATTTGCCATTACAATTATGTAAATTAGATATGAAAAGTTCACTGTGCAAAATCTTTTGCCAACCATAACGTCATGGGATGACTGTAAACGTCACATGGCAAAAAAACTTTCCTGCTAAACACTAAAAATTTTATATAATTTTTTTATTAATCCACTCAAATATAAATAATATAAAATGTCCAACAGTGGCATGCCATGATATTTGATTGAAAGGGAAGCTGTGTTTTTGTAAGAAGCCGACTTCCAAGGGCAGTCAGTTGGAGGCCAGTTTCCCATAAAAAGTCCTCCCCAAAAGTACTATTTCCCGCACGTGTGTTTAGGCTTTTCGATATACGGCTGGGTCTTCGGACGCGTAGCGATCATATACACATGTCTAGTCAGAGAAAAAGCCTATCTCAGCTAAAATCTCCATATCAAACACCTGTAGAAGAGGAGAGAAGAAGAAGAAGGGCAATCAGTTAATTGCGCATCAGTGATGGTCTAGTGTCCATTCGTACATGTGTGGTGGCGGAAGAGACGTATCTGACAAAAATCAACAAAAAAGAAACATATACTATGTACAAAATAGTTTGCTTTAGGACAATTAGTTGTTTGGACATCCTATGTCGTTCTACGATGGTCGATCGGAGGTGGCCCCAGGACAGTGGCATTGACAAGTCTGTAGGGCACGGGGAGACTTACTCTGTTGGCGTCAGGGACACGGTCTAAGTCCGAAGTGGGTTACAGGTTGGCACAATAGACAAGAAACTGTTTTTTTTTTTCTTTTACGCGTTGACACACTACGTTTTGGTTATTTGGACATTAACCGAGTGCCAGTTGTCCTCGATTGTCAGGGGATTATATCAATCTCCGTTCTTTTTTTCGTCCATTTTGATTGGTTATTCTCCCTCAATCACGCTTTCCGAGTGGTTGGTCACTGGTTACTAAACGTAACGAGACTTACGTAGAGCGGGAGAAAAGTCAAAATCAAAGATGAATTCGATCTTCCACCGATCATAGGACGACTTCCTTTCGCAATTTATGGTTTCTGCCTCGCAGTTTGATATAAACAATGGGTGTCCGACTACAAACGACTTTTTCCTATGTTTTTTTTAAACTAATAAATTTTTTTCTAAATTAACCGTTGTTTTCGCGTTTTTCGTGACAATTCGGACCTGTCCCGAACTTCACATTTCCATAAAAATTTTAAACAAACACTAGAAATGACAAAAATAAACAATTTATATATTTTAGTTCTAAAATACAAATAATACATACATAACACTAATTGATATGATACACACAATAATAGAAAAACTTGTTTTTTGAATTTTTTATAAACTAACTCCACGATTTTATCTGCAAAGTCGTTAATTACTTTATCATAAAAGTCGCTGGTCGTTGATTCCATCAACGTATTTAAAAGCTTTTTTTCTATCGAAAGAAACGCTAGCGACAACAATTTTTCCTCTGACCGAGAGTTTCTGACCAATGTATGAATTTGCATCGTGGTCGAAAAACTGCGCTCTGCAGACCCACCGGTAGATGGTACCGTAAAAATTAATTATATTAAATTATATAATTCCTTTAGTACGTCTTTGTTCAGATCGACAGTAATTATAATATGTTTTATGTATGAGTTACTTGTCAATATAGTCCGGACACGAATATAAATATTGCGATTCGCTACGTAATTTAGATATATCAAAAAATTTCTCATAAAATTTACTTAATTTGAAGAATTAAAACACGCTTGGAAAAAGTGTTTTTCATAATATTAAAATTATTAACATCTAAAAGTGATAAAAATTCTAAAGATTTTGTCTGAAAATCTGTCAATATAATTACAGTATAATTAAAAGAAAATTATAATCAAATATAACTTTGCAAAAAACGTACATAAATATAACATTGAATACTCTTTACTTTTTGAATCTTAAACAATTCACTTAGTCAGATAGTTTCCTACTAGTGGCTAAGGAATAGAATCGTTGGAAGCGTTACACGTTTATAGCTTCCACCAGCTAAACCGGGTGAGGTTGGTGCTCTGTAAAGCGCATATGCCAATGCCCTCTGGCTGCTTTACAGCATTCAGTTATTCTCGCTGTAAAAGCTGTCTCGGAAGCGCTTCTACTCTGACACTGATATTCGAATATACAATAGCAATCTTATCGTTTATTTCACATGTAGTATAGAAATTTGTAATAAGACACATAATGCAGTTATAATATAATATTAATTTTAAGTAATTCAAACTACGTTAAAATATGAAAATTTATATTTTAGAAACTACAAGAGAAAGTCGTTGAAAGGTGGAAGTAGCGCTTCCACCGCTTCCAATGACGACACGCCACTGTTTGAAACTGTTAAGCATCTCGTTTACCTGTTGAACATAGTTTTCAGCTTTGTTTGCCTAGAAAATTTCTGACAACTGCAACAAATGAAGTCCGGGCTTTTCACTCGTCTTCATTCATCGAATTTTTAAAAACAGGATCGTTAATGAGTTGTTTTATTTGTGTGCCGTCAAATATTCGTGTTTTAATTTTTTCCGTACTCGACTGAGGCATTTTTTCTTTATATATGCAAAGCATGATCTGTTCTTATCAATAGCGTTTACAAACTGCTTCATTAGGCCTAGCTTGATATGCAGTAGAGGAATGATGATTTTCTCTCGTTCAACTAGGGGTCGTTAATGACATTTTTTCCAATGTCCATGTTTTCTCTTTTACGCCACTCTTTTCTAACCAAGTGGTGTGTTTTGTCTCTGCTATCCCAGAGGCACAAGAAGCAAGAATATTTGGCGTAGCCAATTTGCTGTCCAAGAAAAAAGTTTACCATTTTTAAGTCTACACAAATTACCCATTGATGTTCACGATACTTTATCTTCCCCAAGACTAAGCTATGGTGTTATATTCTTCTTTCATTTTCGTCGAGTGAGCAATTGGTATTGAACCGTATTTGATCCCATTGCGTAAAAAACACATTTCAAACTTCGTTTTGAGCAGTCAATAAATAAGCGCCAATCAATTTTAAAATATTCAAGAAGACCCTTTTTTTCCAAGAGTCCTCTAATTTCGTGACAAAACACGAGACTGTCTTCTTGAGAGAAGAATAACAGCAGATAAAGGGAAAATATACAGGAATCAATCTTTGCATATGTGTTTATACTACTACAAAAACTTTAAAAATCACTTTCTGTAACGTGAAACGACAATTCTTCTTGTTAGTTGTTTATTAGAGTCTACAACGTGTACCACGTATGTAAGTTTTAACACAAGTAACGGATGAGAGAAAACACATAGATAATAGTGATACTTAATTAGAATGAGCAAAGGCACGTAGTACTGTGATATCACTTATTAAATATTTTAATACATCCCGTAAATCTGTATTTTTGTAATAATTTTTTACCGATATATCTGATATAATAGGACTGAAGAGGGGGCGTTAAACCCGAAATGCACGTCATTTTACATCAATTTGCAGTTTTTTCCCACTCAAACTGTGATGATTTGTTTTCTATAACAACATTGTGCTAATTTCGAAAAAAAATGCATATAATCAAACGAATAACAAGCAACAAAGTTCTATGTTGACACATCTAATTATTTTTTGTAAACTTGGAAAATAATTTTCAAAAAAGTTTAATTTTCATCCAAAGAACAACTGAAATATGAGTTCAGCGATATAAAAAAAATGATCCAGCAATGAGTTGCTTAACTTTCTTGGCCACATTTAATGGGGACTTCTGTTGCGATATTGTATTAAAACTAATTTTTAATGGCACTTGTGCAGTTTAGGGGGTTCGGCTCTTTAAAAGGTTTTCTTCCATAAAATGAATCAATTCTAGACTAAATTCGCTCGAACATTTCCAAAACACGTATAAATTTTTGGGAATAATCCATATAAAATATGCTATAAACAAATAATTGTAGGAATACTCACCGAGTGTACACGGTTCGAAGACGCCATTGCTTAAGCTTTTTTTCGTCGCTGAGCGGTTCATCGGACGGCAGACGAATACGGAGCATGTCACGTGACATTTGTCGGTGCTATTCGGTCACGTGACTACTAATGTCTGACGTGTTTCCTGATAAATTATTATTTCTGCAAAAAATTCGCCGAACTTTGGAAACATCATTAATAAAAATATTAAAACATCATTCCATTCTAAATATGGATTAAAATCAACATATAAGAACGTATGATAATTCGATAAATAACTAATAATTCTGCTCCGCTTTTGAATGGCCTAATCTCTTTAATGTTGTAAACAAAATTGTACAATATTTATTTACATCAAGACATTACATATCTTACGTTGAATCTGATTAATATTTATTATTATAATATATATCATGATAAAATTATTGTCGTTAGCCAGCGGTTTTACTTTTGCTGTTTCATCTAGTCATTAATAATAATGAGTCGTTTGTAATTACAGTAAAAATACTATAGTATATTATGATCTATCACGTGATGTCTGCAAAAGTTCAGCGAATTCCTGGCAAAAAGAATGTTATCAGGAAAGACGTCAGAGATGAGTAGTCACGTGACCGAATAGCACCGACAAATGCTCACGTGACAAGCTTCGTACACGTCCGCCGTCCGATGAGCCACTCCGCGACAAAACAAGCTTCAAGAACGCACCCGTAGTGTAAATAATGGAAATAACTTTTCCCCCGCTCTAGATAGAGAGATGAAGTTTTTTTTCTTTAAAAGAAGACAGATTTGTCTACCTAATAGATGCACAAAGTTCAGCGATTGTCTGTATATTAATTTTTTTTTTTTTTTTTGTTCGTAAACTTCAAATTTTAATATTATTTTAAATTTGTATTAATTTATAAAATAAACAATCGTAAAATGTAATATGTTGTTAATCAAACACAAAAAAACAGATTAAACATAGCGCGATTTTAAGCGAAATATCACGATTTAAAAATTATCCAAAAAATGCGCCGTACGACGAATTCCACTCAAAAATGTTCTGTAAATCGCCATCCGAAAAAGGGCTAGAGATGCTTTTGTTTACAGTAAATTAGTCTATATATTTGTAATGACATATTTTACGTAAGGCTGTCGTTAAATTACGAACGCAGATATGGGTTGATGGGTATGCGAGCAATAGTTAGAAGAGGTGAGGTGTTAATAAAAACATTACATAATGCTAAGATTTCCCGGGTAAGAGAAAGGCTCATTTTTGTTTCTGAGGTGCTGCAAAGCGAACCGTAGTGTTTACGTCACTGCCTTGTATGTTACGCATGTAATTAATAAAGTAACGCAACGTTCGATATTCCGTGCTGCATTATTTCTTACTTGTTAGTACAATTAAGAAGATCGATCGATTACGTAATTTTAGGGGTAGGTATGTGCGATGGCGATGTTTGTAACCGAGGTTTTTGTGTTATATTATGTTGTGCTTTTATTTTTTATTGACGTAAATTTGAAAACACAGGTATAAAATAAAGTATCAAGTGATCGTTAACAAAAATACGAAATTATCACTTAGAAATATCGCATTCATTAATGTAAAAATTATTAATTAATCATATTAACTGCAAGCCATATGAAATTTTTATAGTTTAGTTCTTCAACGTTTACCCAAATCGGGCATTCATTCGCTCTGTTTGTGGGATAATGGGTGTCTCCTGCTCCAAGATTCGCTTTGATCACAAGCTTACCTACCGGAAGCATCGGTACGCTATGCCTGGTAGCCTATGTTTAAGTGCATATTTTTCCAATGAAGAGGATTGACTGTAAAAACAGTTAAAAAATTAAAAAATTTTGACATTTTTTCGCCATTGGCTCGTTACGGATTTCGGTAGTCGTAAGCATTTGTGACTCATCCCACCATATATTCAATAACTGTAAAATTAAAATAAAATTTTTTTTAAAAAAAAATTTTAGATATAATACCGATCCCATTGATTTTTATTCCTTTGAATAATCTCAGTGTAAAATTAAACCTTAGAGGTGAACAGTGTTTACAGTACAATGTATTTTCATAAGGTATGTTGTCGCGAATGTAAGATTCATAAAAATCCCATGTAGAGCTTATTAGACTCAGAGTATCCGTGAAAATAACATTTTACTACGACAGTAGAGTGTTGCTATCCTAGCAGTTTACAAACCAACGTTATTAATAACACGTATGTATAAAAGTGCAAGAAACGTGTATCTATTTTGTGTTCTAACTGTACCCAGCGTTACTGTTGTGTCAACCGCGACCAGCATTAATGTTATTTACTCGGAAGTTTAACTACAAGTTCTACATTGAAAATATAGAACGTGATTAACACGTTTTCTATTTATGATCCAACGGCTTTTAATGGTATGGTCTGAAAGATTAAAGTAGACACCCGTACTTTGTTCGCAATTTAGTTGTCACATTTCGCTTTAAAAACAGTTTAAGAAGGTTTTCTCTTTTGTAGGGGACAAGACGACTGACAGATCGTCTTCATTTGGGTGTTGAAAGACCATCGGGATATAAATTCATGTTCTGTTTGATATACGATTAATGATATTTACATTTTTAATGTGTTCTTTTATTCGTTGCTATATTTAATTTAATATGTAGTCGGGATGTTTCATTGCTTAAACATCAACTCTACGAAATGGCAAACACATTAAAATTCGTCGAATACTACAGTGAACATATCTTTATGAATGGATGAATGTTTTTGTGTGTATCTGCTTTTTCACTTACAATTGTATAAATTCTAAAATTTCAAACTGTAAATGTTCTGGTGATTATTTCGGCATTTTATTCAGTCTTTGTAAAATCTTATTGACTTTAATACTTAATTTTTTCGATCAGTTTAATCGACAAAACAATATAAAATGCATCTTGGCTTCATATATTCACATTGTTAGATTATTTTACAATTTTGTACATTTTTTTGAATTACGTGAAATTTCTTATTCATTTCGTTAATTCTGTTTTTCAACTTAAGATGCGAAATGCAGCAGGACCGGGTGTTTAGTCTCTAGTTACGTGAGAAACAGAACGAACGTGTAGGGAGTGTCACTTGTCACGAACTCGTTCGGTGAACGAATTAGTACCAGGTGACATTTTTGACACGTTCGTGACGTTACTCGCGTAACTCGACACCTCATATTCGGATTAATGGTTCGCTCTTCTCCGAGCCATAGAAATTCACGGCTGAATTAAATAAAAACTATAAATTTTGACGGTCTCTATGCCGGACGATTGAAAAGTCGCAATTCGTTTAATCAATCTTAAATCATCTTACAAAACGTCATAGTTAATTGACTTTAGCGATATCTAGTATCTTTTTATCTCTGGGCCTACTATTTACATATGCATTATTTTTTACTGTAAGTTTTATTAAACGTTCAAAGTGCCATTAAGTGTGTTTGGCAAAGTGTTTTGTATCGAAGAACACTTGTCAAGATAAACAGTTATTTTCTGTTCGAAGTCCATTTTTTGATCTGATACCTTGACTTAGCCTTGCCGCATTACTTAAACGTCTAGTCTCGTCGTAGTGTTAATAAATTCAACGGTATATCTTATCGAAAATCCCATTTATTATAATAAACTGTTATTTAAAAAAATTGTATTAGATATTCTGATTTCTCTTGGCTTTAATTTTCGTATTTCTTATAATTCTTGAGAAAGTACACAGTTTAAACAACCAACCAACGTTTCTCGATTTCATCAATCAACGCTACAAATTTGAGTAAGATATTTTTATACAATTAAATTGAATAAAAATACATTTTTCTAGATACTTGAGTGATCTGCAGCGACCCTTGACGTCTGCGTAAATTTGTGTTATTAATGTAATGTAAATAAAATAAATATAATTTTTTTAAATCATAAAGTGACATACTTTTTCTATGATAAAAATAACTTCTATCATCACTAATTGTTTCATGTTTTTTTAAATAGTTAAAATTTTTCAAATACTTATAAAAATTTTCCGCAAAATTTAATATGTAAATTCGAATGTTAATAAATAATTAACTAAGGCTTACAGAGTAAACATATATATTTATTAAATTGCTAAACAGAATGAAAAATAATATTTAAAAGAAAAAAGTGAAAAAAGTTGAACTGTTAAGAAAAAAATTAATATCTAAAATGCGAGTCGAGGTGACCCGCAGCGACCTATACAGGTTGTTGACCTTTCCGACCTCCTCCGGGCTAGTTAAACCAATATCAAGTTCGTTTCTCCAACCTCATGTTTTTATTTTTACTTTTTCGGCTGTTATAAATAACAAAAGAAATGTGTCTATGAAAATTTCTGAAATTTACAGAAAAATTTGTGTATTATTGGCATTGATACCACTCAATTTTGATCAAAAGTCGATGAGATGGGAGTTTCTGTTATCTATAGTAGGGCCACACTTAATGACAATTTTACTCGTTATCATCATGACAATTTTTTATAAAACTTATCTTTACCTTCAAAATTAAGCTTCTTGACATTTTATAATAGCTAAAAACATAAAGTTTTTTAAATAAAGTATAATTTTGTGAATCTGGTTAAGGCCAACAACTGCGTGATTATAAAAATAGTTCGATTCATTCCACGTTTGTATGAAACTTTTTAATAATTGTTAAAACATTATCGTAAACACGTTAAAACATTACTCTATTTTAAATATTCATTAAAATTAATATGTAAAAATGTTTGATAATTTAAGTAAAAAAAAGTAATCATTCTAGTCTTTTGAATGGCCCGCTCTCGTTTTCTTTTATGTGAGAATCCGCGGTGAGCCTCTTTCAGTGCATTCTATTCGCGAAGTCGGATTGGTGAGATTCGCCCAAATGGGATCGTATGACATTTGGTCTTAGACAACTAGTAGCTTTTCCAGTGTTCCTAAAGTTGCTGACACCAGCAAAAATTTCGACGTTGGGCCCGCGATGGATTTTTTAATATAATTTTGTCCGAGGGAGAGGAATCGTGTGCTTCTTATGTAGCGTACAGCATACTGTATTGTCAAAGATTGGAACCAGTTTAACAAACAACAAAAGTTTTAATGATATTAATTAATAGGCTTACACGAGACACCATATGTATTCAGACATACATGGCACGCTCTTGAAACCGATAAATACGGTTAAAATTTAACATTTGAAATTGTTCGATACGATTCAAAGCGTTATAAGTTTGGAAGTTCCTTCTCAATTTGAATTGGACGAGAATAACAACCAAAATAGTCAATTAAAATTCTGTGCCTTACGAAAAAAACTGTTTAATAAATTTTGTCACCAAATAGATAATAAATACGTAATTCTATACGTCTTACGTCACCGAACGTGTCTTTCGCTAGACCCTTTTAGTTTAGTTAGAGCAGAAACTTTCGGTTTTACCAGTCCTACAAGCAAGACTTAGCCGAGTGGCCAGGACAAATGTAACAATCTTCACTCGTTTCTCATAGTGAGGTGGGCAGATATTATTACTCCTCAATCATAAGACATCATCACTGATCGTTTTGATTATAAAAATCTAATTTAAATAAATATAGATGATATTTTATTCGAAGTATGAAAGGAAACTTGGAAATAAGATTTCAATATTATTTTTATTTTTGTTGCAAAATTTAAAAAAATAATAAACTTTCTCTCTGCAGATCACCGAGAAAGTTGTTGCTTGATGATCTGCAGAAAAACATTTTGCTTGGCTCTAGAAGAAAACGAGATCTGAATTTCCCATCACTGTGCCCGTTCCCCGGAAAGCCATTTCCTAATCAGACGTTACACAAGAAAAAGGTAACAATAAAACAAAGAGAGCCAAATAACATCAAACTCAATACAAAATATAAAATTTTGAAATCGCCACCATGTACGCTCGTATGTTACTATCGCTCAACGTTTTTCAGCAACATATACTTTATAATTTACTGTAATTTGGAAGCACTTCCAGCTAAACGAACGAGTTAACATACGCATATCTCAATTTGGACAAAAGTTTCACTTCCAATTTCGAACTAACCGAATATCTTAACATGTTAATTTTTATACCTGCGGTCACAACAATTAATAGAGTTCAAATATACGATAATTATCTTTATTGTAAATTAGAGCAAAATATGCACTGTCCTAATTACTGATAGAATACATTAATATTAACTGTAATTAACACGGGCAATTATCTATAAAACAATTTTCTATTAAAAAAAATTTTATATAATAATATTTAAATTATATATTGAATACTGCAATGTTTCTTAGTAAAAACTTTTCGAAAATTGGAAAAACATTATTTTAATTTAAAACAGTTTCCTTACATCTTTTGATCATTTTACATCGATAGAAATTAAAAATGATATTTTTTCAGAAATTCTAAATGTGAATGTTTCAATGTACTATTAGATCATAGTTTCAAATGAATTTCACCGGACATGATTAACATTCATGCGGCTTTTGTCTGTTGTGAGTTCGAAGGTGTTTAATTAAGTTTGATTTTCGTGAAAACTTCTTTTTACACTCCTCACAACTGTAAGGCTTTTCTCCAGTGTGAATCCGAATGTGTTTAATTAAGTCTGACTTTCGTGAAAACTTCTTTTTACACTCCTCACAACTGTAAGGCTTTTCTCCAGTGTGAATCCGAATGTGTTTAATTAAGTCTGACTTTCGTGAAAACTTCTTTTTACACTCGTCACAGCTGTAAGGCTTTTCTCCACTGTGGATTCGAAAGTGTCTAATTAAGTCTGACTTATGTAAAAACTTCTGTTCACACTCGTCACAACTGTAAGGCTTTTCTCCAGTGTGGATTCTCTCATGCCTTTGCAAATGTTTAATTTTTAAATATTTCTTCCAGTGTTTACATAAAAATATCTTTTGGTTCCTTTTCTCTGCAATCAAAAAATTGTTTTAGATAATATTTCATCGATATATAATAAAGTTATCATAAATAAAAACAATAATTAAATCTATAATAATATTTAATTAAATAATAATTTTTATATCTAAAGGCAAGTTTCTGCATCAAAACACAATACAGTAATTTTAGAAATAATAATGTTTGTGTATAAATATATTTAAGAACAGCTAATCAGAAACGACATATTAAAGTAAACAATTTCTGTAAAACATTTTTCAAGTGTATTTATATCTTCATGAATTTTCTGTTTATATCCTTGCAGTAGACCTTTTCCTTTTTTGTCTTTAAATAAAGTGCGATAATATGGGTAAAACAGCGTATGTAATATTCAGTTTTTTCCATAATCTTGGACAATATTTTCTTCAAAACAGTGTTTCTTCCATACAATAACTGAAAGTAATAACAACATTCATGAAATAACTTGTATAAAATTATATTTTACATGACTTTTTAATATTAGAATGTATTATTCGTATTCTTATTCATTCTTATTGTTAAATGTAAAGTTCTGTAATATTTACGTAATAAGAATATTGTATTTCAAAAGACTTATGTTAAGTATACTTCCCTACATAACTTTTCAATAAGTAAAACTCACAACGTTGAAACGTGTAAATTCTTAAGAGTAAATCACGGACTTCATTGTTGAAAGATTGAGTTTCGTTCTTCGCCTTTTTTGTTTCTGTTCTGTATTTTCGGAATGAAAATTAACTAAATAGAAAAAACAAAACCATATTACATATCAGACAAATTTATATTTAATATACATTGTAAAGTAATTTAAATTTGTATTTTCTATGCTAGGTTTTTTAAACTGTATAAATTCTATTTTAAAATTTACAGATAAAGTGTACACATTTACTAAAATACGAAGACGAATAAATTATTCAAAAACTCGACTCTGGTAATTTGAAATTGTTTGTGAAGAAATGTCATTCGTGAATCATTGGAAAATTGTTCTTAAAAAATGTCTACACGAAAAATATCTATACAGAGCGTAAATAGTATATAAAAATAAATTTAAATTAAAATAAAACAGTTTTATTACTGTAGAATACACTGATTATTTACCTAAAATATGAAACAGAGAATACAACTTACGAGTTGTTCAAGCTTGAAATACTTTCACTCCACTGGAAATTTAACATCTTTTGCTCTGTTGGTCGAACTGAGGACAAAATAACTATTTCTATCAGCTTTTCTTTTAACATGGAAAAAAAATGTTATGGTTTGAGCATTAAAGAAAGTGAAAGGCATGTGTTTAATTAGGGATGGGCAACCTTTTTCTATGTAAGAACTATATTTTAAAACTTTTGAACTGACGCAAGCCACATACAGAAAAAATAACAATGCCACTAAATCACAATTATTTATTCATATATAATTATAAATTAGCATAGTGATACTTAATTTAGTTTCTGGAATGATGTGAACGTAATGTATTGGAAATATTTGGTTAAATATTAGTCACTGCCAGTTTTAAATTAGTTTCGATGTGTCTGTTATAAAATTTCTTGTTTTAATGTTTAGTAAATTCATCGCGGAAAATCTATTCACACACAAAAATTGTAAAATACTGTTTGAATTTTTGCTGCATACTACTCTAAGCTTGAAAATTCACATATTTATTCGTATTTAATGCCAGTGTTCTGCAACTTTTTCCTACTTGCGGCACACCCGTGACTCGACATGTCTCAACATGGCACACCAAAATTTCATTTCCTTCAAAAGCGGATGATATAATACTATTAATAGAATTACGTAATGCCACTAACCTATTATTATTATTATTATTATTATTATTATTATTATTAAACAGACATCAACACCCGTAAGTTTATTTTACATTTAATTTCTTAAAATACATAAAAATGCGTGGGACGTAATAAAGAATAAACAAACATCATTTTATTTCATAAGTGCTGCGTCACTTATAAAATAACACTTGAAATACAAGCAAAAGAAACACAGCAATTGTGTTAAAAATATATAATAAATAAAACTTGAAATTAATAGAATATGTAAAAGTTCATGTCACACTTTCACCTAGTGAGGTCACACCGGTTGTGAAACACTGTTTTATGCGACGCAAGCCGCAAGTTGTTTATTGCTATGTTTAATGACAGAAATATGTATGGAAAGTGTCGATATATTTCATAAGAAAATGTAAAAACTTCTTTAAAAAAAACGGTTTTACGTACACTTTTGTCACCAAAGTGTACGTAAAACCGGTGCATAGCCCTCTGTACATTCTGTCACGTTCAAACGATCCTTACTAATACAAAATGGCTGCTTTCCGTGCTCTTGTTCACAGGGCTTTTTTCTACTGCGGTAGTGTGGTTGATAGACAAAAAGAAATCTACAGAATATCACATATCGCTAGAACTCTAGGGTACAGGGCAGATATGATAACAGCACTAATCAAAAACTACAAGATTAACAAAACAAAAGCTCAGAGAGGTGATTTCGGCAAATTCACAAAGTTCACGTATGACAGAAAGAAAGAAGCTATCATGAAGGAAATCTCGGCCCGCAAAAATTTAAAATTAATTTTCAAGAGGGCTCCCAACTTGTAAAGTTATTAAGAAACGACAAAGACAACATTGAAAAAGAAAGAATGGCTGGAGTGTACAAAATTCCTTATGAAAACCAAAAACTAGGCATTTATAAAAACTATATTGTGGTCACTAATAAAAACCTAGGGATTAGATTAAGGGAACACAGGTACAACATCAGCAAAAGATCTAACGCCACAGTTCTATCTCAGATGGCGCAGGTTGAAAGATCGATAGTCAAATGGGGCGAAGCAGGCATTATTAAACCTGTATATTCCCTGACTTTAGCGTTTAGCGCCGAGAAAATTGAAATATTTAAGAGCAGATTGCATAATACCTGCATTTATGCCAGGGATGCTGAAAGGTTGCCCTCAGCCTGGAAGTATTTAATTAAAAGATTTGAGAGCTCTTAATTTAATGCCTCGATTTTGTTATCATTGCATATCTTGCATTTATTAAAATTTCATATAATTTATTAATAAATGCATATTTTGCATTTATTAGAATTTCATGTAATTTATTATTATGTACTGGCTTAATATTTATTTATTTAACCTATACATATTTTTATATTTCTTTGTTATTTATTATTATTTTTTTATTATATGTATATTTTATCCGTTATTTTATTTGTATTTAAACTTTGTTCCATTTTGTTCGCATTCGAATATGTTTAGCCTGATGATGGCCAACAGGTTTGGCTGAAAACGTTTGCAACGTTATTTATTGAATTTTTTCTCAGCAACATAAGGTGTTTTGTTTGTTTTTCTAATTTACATTTTGCTGAGTGTGTTCATTATAATAGTAAAAACTTCTGCTGTAAAACTACATATTTCGAATATCTTCTATTCTAATCATGATCCAAAACACAAGTATCATAAAGCGGCTGCGGTACTCTTGCCAAGAAAAAAATGATTGAAACACAGACAGATTTTAAACCTAAGTGTAATCGAATAATTTTAAAATGAATTAGATAATAGAAATTAGACTTAAAATTAGTAACAAACACGACGTAAAAAGCACGTTGGAACAACAACGATTAAAAAATTAATAAACTATCAATAGAAATCACTGCCAAACTGATTGAAAGCTGCGTTGAAAAAGAAAAGACAATCCAACAAGATATGGAAATATTCGATCCTTTGGTATAACTAAATTTTAAATTAAAGTAAATGTGATCTGTTTCATGACCATTGTTACGTAGATTTGTTTCTCTACTTTTCTATTCAAATTGGCATCCTTAAGTCAAATAAATGTGTTATATTATTTCTTGTTCTTCAAAATTAAATAATAAAACACTTTTATTTATATATGTTCAAAAATTGAAAGTTTTAATAACATTTCTATCTCTATTCGCCTAATGGATTACAGTCTCTGCATATTTCTAAATGGATTATGAAAAGAGAAAATTGAAATGAGGATTAAAACTAAATATCACAATCTTACACATTAAAAATTAAGGGGTTTGCCTAAAATTGTTTTTTTATTTTAAACTTTTATTGTTACTCGGAAAAATTATTTCGATATTTAAAAAATTGTGTGAAATCAATTACTCTACCAATCGAACTGGCCGATACGAACGATCTTCGAAATTTAAATTTCAACGAATCTACTTCGTAGTTTTAAATTTAAAAATTTTTTTACTATTAATATCTTAATGAAAGTTTTTTTTCCCACTTTCATTTTCATTTAAGTTACAAGTTAATAAATAAGAGTTTTATCTAAGAACTGGCAAAAGAGGAAAGTGCCAGGGGCACTAACCCCAAAGGGCGTAATCAGCGAAGTAAATCTTATTATATCAATACATCAAATAGAATTTTGACGGCACGAAATCAATTTTTCTTTGAACGCTAATTTTTCAAGGCTTCTAAATTTACATTATAAATTTAGTATTTAAAAATAAGTATTTTAATTTGCAATCGTAACTGGACCGTTTTTATATAGTTGTTTGTGAAGAGTGAAGTTTTAAACTAAGGCTTCGTGGTAATTGAAACCAGCCGGACCTGATGAAAGGGGCTGTCCATAAATAAGTCTGCATTTTTCTTCAAATTTTTACTATTCTTTTTCCATCGTCCCAGTTTGTCTAAGTTTCCGTAACTCCTCCCCTCTTTGGATGTCTAACAAAGCTTAAATCCCCACCAAACTTCTATTAACATATGAATAATAATATGCATAAACTGTATAAAATTTAATGAAATAAAACGGACTTCCATTAAAGTTCAATTCCTCTTCCTCCTACTGTTCGGCTTTGTTCGACTTGTCATAAAGCCCTCTCTCAGTTTCACTATGTAGGTGTCATTTATACACTCAAATCTTTCGACTGTCCTCGTGAAATGTATTAAATTTAACAATTCTACTAAATACATTTTTTTTTTAAATTGGGCATAAATTTTGTTGACTTGATTTCTTTTTCATATCGTTAAAGAAAATATCACATCGAACGATATAAACAAGAAATTAATTAAACATGTATGTTCAATTTAAAAAAGAATGTTTTTAGTAAAATTGTTAAGGAAAAAAACATATAACTTATTTCGATTATCTTCATTAAAAGCTATATTTTTCAATGAATATGATTGAAATAAGAAATATCATGTTTTTTTCTTTAATTAGCACCAGGTTGCTATTGAAAACAAATCACACAGGAACACAGGAGTGGAAAAAGACTGGTTTATTGATGCAAAAAGATGTGCAGTACGGGCTTAACGCCCCTTGTCCGTCCTATTATATTAGATATATCGGTAAAAAATTATTACAGAAATACAGATTTACGGGATGTATTAAAATATTTCAGATACGTGTACAGAGGTTTTCACAATAAAATATAATTACCTAAGATCATTATACTGACCGCTAAGATCACTCAATTTGCAACTACAGTATAATAATCTTAGTAATTATATTTTATTCTGTAAACCAGAGATTCTGAACCTTTTTAGCTCTGCAACCCCCAAAATAGTAAATATAAATAATTAATATTTTGCGACCCCCACCCAAAGGTATAATAACAGTACTATTACTAATACCTTACTATTAATAAATGAATTTTGACTGTAATTAAAAATGTAAATTTTTAAAAATATTATATAATCACATCTCGTTAATTTTATATATTAAGAAAATACCGACAGTATAAAAAATGTGATACAACTATTCTTATTATTTTATGTTGTTGCATTTATAGCGACTAGTGTTACCACCCGTCCGGTTTTCACTCGGACAGTCCGGGAATTGACTCATTGTCCGGGTGAATTATTAATTTTGTCCGGGAATTTCGAAGAAATTGTGAAATTACGATGAAACAAAGCTCTTGCAAATATTTTTATAAATTTACACCATTTGAACGGCAAAACACCTCACACTCACTGAAACTCATCTGCCATTCCGCTATGTTACTCTGTTTACACCAGCAGTTTCCAACCAGTAATCCGCAACAGCTAAAATATGGTCAGCGAAAGATGTAAACCGTTTATTTATTTTAAATTATTATTCCCACATTGATACGAACAGAATTTAATTTTTACTAAAAATGTTATGTTTTCTATTATAATAGTACTGTTAAAGCATGTTACTCTTGAGTTTAACGATTACTTATGTTAAAACTTTTGATTAAAGTTTATTTTTAGATTGACACAGTTTATTTTTATTAAACCTTGTCGTCCCTGCTAACAACAATGAAATCAAAGTGGTCTCTGGTCAAAAAAAAGGTTTGGAACCGCTGGTTTACACCGACGTGTGACGCACAACCTGCCTCTAGACCTTTTTCTTTTTTGCTTGTACGTCCGTACACATCTTTTATATAGCTAAATTATCTGCTCTTTCTTAATTTAGGTTACACACGTTACTCCTACGCAAGTCCCTAGTCCCTAAGCGTAACTGATTTAGAATCGGTATGCACGTTATTCTTCGCAATGTAAAATGACATTGCGCAGGCGTCAGAAACTTCTGTTCGATCAAACCTGACCTGCCGTCCGGGTCAGCGATTTTATAAATGTGGCAACACTAAGATTCACGACGGGTACGAACATACATGTATGACGTTTACATATATGAGCGATTTACAAGTTTCAACTTGATGTGTACGTGCTCTTTGTAATTTGATCCATGTACGGAGAAAAATGAAAAACAAATACAACCATCATATTAATTTCTTTTCTTTACATGTGTACATATTGTAAGTAAAACATTTATAAGTTTATAATAAATGATTTTTTCTCATAAAATAATTTCATTATTCTCTCGCGACCCCCAGGTTGAGAAATGCTGGTGTAAACCTCTGTACGCCTATCTTAAATATTTTAATACATCCCGTAAATCTGTATTTTTGTAATAATTTTTCACCGATATATCTGTTATAATAGGACTGAAGAAGGGCGTTAAGCCGGAAATGCATGTTCTTTTGCATCAATAAGCAAGTCTTTTCCCACTCAAACTATGATGATTTGTTTTCAATAGCAACTTTGTGCTAATTTCGAAAAAAATGCATATAATCAAAAGAATAACAAGCAACAAAGTGCTATGTTGACACATCTAATTATTTTTTGTAAACTTGAAAAATAATTTTCAGAAAAGTTTAATTTTCATCCAAAGAACAACTGAAATATGACTTGAGCGATATAAAAAAATGATTCAGCAACGAGTTGTTTAACTTTCTTGGCCACATTTGGTGGGGCCTTCTGTTGCGATATTGTATTAAAACTAATTTTTAATTGCACTTGTGCAGTTTAGGGGGTTCGGCTGTTTGAAAGGTTTTCTTCCATAAAATGAATCAATTCTAGACTAAATTCGCTCGAACATTTCCAAAACACATATAAATTTTTGGGAATTATCCATATAAAGTATGATAAAAACGAAAATTTGTAGAAATACTCACCGAGTGTACACGGTTCGAAGACGCCATTGCTTAAGCTTCTTTTCCTCGCGGAGCAGCTCATCAGACGGCAAACGCGTACCTAGCTTGTCACGTGACATTTGTCGGTGCTATTCGGTCACGTGACTACTAATGTCTGACGTGTTTTCTGATAAATTATTATTTCTGCGAAAAATTCGCTAAACTTTGGAGACATCATTAATAAAAATATTGAAACATCATTCCATTCTAAATACGGATTAAAATCAACATATAAAAACGTACGAAAATTCGATAAATAACTAATAATTCTGCTCCGCTTTTGAATAGTTTAATCTCTTTAATGTCGTAAACAAAATTGTACAATATTTATTTACATTAAAACATTACACATCTCACGTTGCATCTGATTAATACTTATTATCATAATATATATCATGATAAAATTGTTGTCGTTAGCCTGCGGTTTTACTTTTGCTGTTTCATCTAGTCATTAATAATAATAAGTCGTTTGTAATTACAATAAAAAATACTATAGTATATTATGATCTATCACGTTATGTCTCCAAAGTTCAGCGAATTCGTGGCAAAAAGAATGTTATCAGGAAAGACGTCAGAGATGAGTAGTCACGTGACCGAATAGCACCGACAAATGTCACGTGACAAGCTTCGTACACGTCCGCCGATTAATGAGCCACTCCACGACAAACCAAGCTTATGCAATGGCGTTTTCGAACGGTGTACACTCGGTAAGTATTCCTACAATTTTTTGTTTATAGCCTATTTTATATGGATTATTTTCAAAAATTTACACGTGTTTTGGAAATATTCCAGTCAAGTTAGTCTAGAATTAGTTTAGAAATTTACGAAAATTATCTTACGTAAGATTTTATCACATAATTACGCGGCCCGCGTTGTCATTCTTTCAGTTATGTGGTCCGCTGTAAAAAAAAGTTTGGAAAGCTTTGAGTGTAATTTATTCATTGTAAGCATGAAATGAATGCGTTATGTTTGTAAATTCGGTTTCAGTGTGAATCTCTTTGCATCCTGCATCCGCTACCACCCATACGTCAAAAGACTTCTCGCGTCATCCTGACAGATCGCGGGAAAAGCGACTAGAAGAGTTGACACGTGACCTCACAGGATTTATCACACTGAATGACCACTCTAACACATTTTAAAAATTCTTTAAATTTTGTACATAAAGATATATAGAATTTTTAAAATGTGTTAGAAATGCGCATCGACTCTTCTAATCGCTTTTCCCGCGATCTGTAAGGATGACGCGAGAAGTCTTTTGACGTATGGGTGGTAGCGGTTGCAGGATGCAAAGAGATTCACACTGAAACCGAATTTACAAACATAACGCATTTATTTCATGCTTAAAATGGATGGATTACACGTAGGGCTCACCAAACTCTTTTTACAGCAGACCACATAACTGAGACAATGACAACGCGGGCCGCGTAATTAATTTGTTCAATAGAGTACACTGAATACATTAAAATAATGCCTTTATAAAATACAGTATTTACAATACCCCAGGCTTCTCTGATTATGTTGATGATAATTTTAATTTCCAACCAGGTATATAGCATCAAAATGGAAATATTAATTCTTCACATTGTTCTTTTGGATCTAATATGCATGGAATACATGCAAAATCTTTGCGTGATGAACTGGCTATTTACTTGTGTAATGAAGGATCTGTACCATGGCAGAATAGCAGAATAGCAAGGTATATCCAGGTGTATTATAAAAAAACTTTTTAAACAATTCATTTTGTATATGTTAATAGTTGTAATTATTAGTATCAGTATAAACTACTTAAGTTCTTCATTAGTAATAATAAAAACAATTTTATAAACTTTGAAAAATTATTTTATTACTTAGAGGCTAATTACATTATATAAAATATTTCTCTTGATCTTCAAGGTCTAACATTAATCATTCAATATTTCTTTTTGCATTGAATTGATATCTTGCATCCAATTTTTTCAATCTTAATTTTAATGCTTCACTAAATAAATCAATGTTGTCGGGCTCTGACACAGAACCTAAAATTTAAAAAAAAAATAACTTTTAAATCTGTCGTTGTTTTGTACTATATTTTGCCTATATTCATAAATTTGAACTTACAACTCCTATCCAAAAAACTATTTATTGCACTTGACGTTGATGATAATAATAAAGCATTACTGTAGTAATCCTGATTAATAGAACAGGTATCTGGTTTTTTTCTTTTCTTTTGTTGACCAAAAGTTTTACTCGAGTCACTGCTTTGATATAGTCTGAAACAAAATCCATGCATTGAAAATCTTATTCTTTTTCATCAATATCATTATTATTATTTGTTTATTTACGACTTACAGATCTGACTCAATTTCTTAATTAATATCAAGAATTTCTACATCATTGGTCATTTGGGAAAAATTTACTGGTAATAATTGTGTTGAGTCCGTGTCAAAACAATTACAATTAACATTTTCAATAATTCTTGTTTTAATGTTCTTGAAACCGTGTTTTATTGTATGTTGAGCACTAAACACAAGACCATGTTATGTATTAAACACTTGGCTTTTTTCCACCTTTATTAGTAAACACAAGACCGTGTTATGTATTAAACACTTGGCTTTTTTCCACCTTTATTAGTAAACACAAGACCGTGTTATGTATTAAACACTTGGCTTTTTTCCACCTTTATTAGTTTAACTAATAAAGGTGGAAAAAAGCCAAGTGTTTAATACATAACACGGTCTTGTGTTTAGTGCTCAAGTCTTGTTTCATTATTTATGGTACTAAAAGAAATAAAAGAATTACCACATATAAATAATTTATGATAAAATTAAGACAAAATATTCTTCAAATAATAACTTGTACTTATAGGTAATAATAGCAACTATATATATACATATACAATAACTAACTATAGATAACATTAATTAGATATAGATAATAACTTATTACAGTAAGTCTACAGATTAGGCATAGGTCTATCTACCCTAATAAAAACATTTGAAATCAATTGTAAATTATAAATGATATCTAATGATATGAATTTGACAGGAAATGTAAGTCATTTATAATCGTTTGAACTATATGAGAGAACTTTCAAATCATAGAAATGATGTCATAGAAAAGATTTGTTTAAACACGAGTTTGATTACATTTTACTATAATTTCTACTTTACTACTTTAATATAATCAAGTGACCAACCAAATGATATAAAACCAATATCCTTTCATTAACATTTATTTTAGTTAATGATGGTAAAGTGTCTTACAAGTAGATTCTGGTAAAGTAAAGTAAATGCATTAATATTCACGTTTCTGTGCAGCCAATATATCCACCCAAAATATTATCCATCAAAGGAAATAATTCCCATTTCGGTTTTTATATATCTGCACTACCACTGCCACTTACAGTGCTACATTTTATTAATTTTTTTTCTCGCATGTATCTGTTTCTTTGCACTTTCCATTTTGTCTCCTCTGCCTCTGCAATAATTTAGAAAATTGAAATTAATAGACTTGTATTCCGAATCGAAATAAAGAACGTGTGTTCTGAATACTATATATCGATTCGGTTAATGTTACCTATGGTTCCAAGATCGCAGCTCGTCTCCGATCCCAGCAATCAGAAGACAGGGAAAAGTGGGGACGCACGTTTTAATTTAACCTAACCTAACCTATCTACTAAATTACCATAATTATTACCAACAGAATAATTAGAATAGGTTAGGTTAGGTTAGGTTAGAACGTGCGTCCCACTTTTCCCTGTCTTCTGATTGCTGGGATCGGAGACGAGCCGCCATCTTGGAACCATAGGTAATAAACCGTATCAAACGGTCAAGAAAGTGTTAACCATCGATTCTACTAGATCTACCTGTTATTTTAAATTTAGCACCTATGGCCGTTCATATACATTGTTTATACACAGTGTTTTTATATATGACACTTTTTTGTCATAGAGACAGTGATGAGGTCGAACGGATTCGGCGAATTCTTCTATTTCATTGATTTTTTGTTTTTTTGTGACCGTCACAATTGTAGGATTAACAATCATTGCCGCCATTGCTTGAATTAAAACAACGTGTCTACTTTGACGTCAAAAAAAGACTTCTTTATTGGAGGAATTTTGGCATAAAATTTTTTACTATGTAGAAAAGTAGAGACATGCTCTACTCATTTTTCAGTTACGTTTCAGCCAAAATTCAGAAAAATTTTTACGCTTTCTGTTTTATACTAGATTTTATGCCGAATTTTACGCATGTGTGTTCCTGGTTTTACATAGAAAAAGGTTGCCCATCCCTGCTCTAGGTTAAAGTAAACAGACTGTAGGGCCGCTCTAGGCGGTCCAACTTGTTTTCTCTACTTGTTTTCAATATACACTACTGTATAACAAAAATTTTGTGACGAATTGACCCTCTCGTCCCACATATTGACTTCGTTCACTCCGCTCAAAGTCTCGCCGATGGGACAACCTTCAAACCTCTCATCCTCTTTCGGCCTAACTGCCCTACTCCCGGATTGCTTTGCTCACTTGTTCAAAAATTTGGTGACGATTTCATCGATTCATGAAGTCACTGTCTTTATTATTTTCAAATCGGCCTCACTAGAATGCATATAGGAAATAATGTGACTCCATCGATTCCAAGTGTGGGTTTGTTTGGGATGATAAAACTTTCTACTTGAAGATACGCTCTGATGACAGATATGGCCTATGAGTCAAGCACCATGTAAACTTTAGTGTGTTTCTGTTTCAGAACGATGACGCATAACAAGGCATCGAGATCGAATTCAATCTGTGGAGTCGATGTTATCGTATGAAAAATTTAATAATATTTTATTATATAATATGTATATTATGTAGTAGTTAAACAGCAGGAAAATGTCTGGAAGTTCTACAGCCTATTCCATGTTTGCTTGCAAGGTAGTTACACAATGTATCTATTTACCAATAATTTTACTACATTTGTGTTGAAAAGATAATTACAGTTAGCATAAATAACGTTAACTGTTGACATTAATGATTAATTTATATAATTGTTTACTGTATCAGAACTATTGGTCTTAATTATATTGTCTGCATTTGTCGCAACAAAATAGTACCGAATCCAAATTATAAAATAATTAATGTTTACATTAATGCAGCGTTTCGCAACCGCCGGTTCACGAAAATTCTTGACATATTTGCGGAGAATTTTTACTGCTCTGCGTTAAAAATTTCTTATTAAAAAAATAATGACGATAATAAAATTTTCATTTATTAAATCATGAAAAAAGATGTTTTATACGAATTTTAAATTTACGTAATTTATATTTAGCACAACACTGAAGAAAAATTCTTGTGTTAGAAAAAGTACATCGCATGTTCATATCTCGGAAAAGTGTAACGTTATTTATTGCTAGACGTTCGTTACAATATGTTTAACTGGATTTGGCAAATATAAAAGTAAGTTTCAACAATGTCTATAGATAAATTTTGGATCAAAGCGAAAAATGATTATTCATCTCTATACGAGAAAGCGATGAAAATGTTAGTCTCCTTCGTAACAACATATTTATGCCAAGTGGTATTTTCAACTTTAAAGTAATCTTCTATAATATAGAAGATTACTTCAAAGATTACTTATTTTTATTTATATAGAATCTATATAAATAAAAATGTAAATGTTCATTTGCTTAAAATCTTAAATTTCCGAAAGTTCTTCACAGATTGCTTTGAAATTTTGTTATAACATTGCACTCGAATACGTGCGTGGATTTATATACCTAATATTATAAAGATATCACACGAAATTCTACTCCCTTCCGCAGAAAAGAAGGACAGAATTAAGGCTAACCGTAAATAACTCGGCTTCTATTATATTATTTTAGATACAGTCTTTTGCGTTTTAATAGGGTAGGTCACGAGAATGTACACTAAGAAGGGATTTTTCGAAATTCCCCAGCGGGGGAGAAGGAAAGCATTAAGGCTTATCCTAAAGAACACCGCTTGTACTGTACTGTTTTTACTGCAATTTTTTATTTTTCACTGCGATTTAGTCGTAGAGTACCACGTGGGTATCAAACAAGTGTATTCCGTAGCAACGGAAATGTAAAGAGAAAGCAATGTGCAGGATTTACAGGTGCAGATGCAGTTTTTTGCGTTTTTGCCGTAAATCGAACATATTTTTAAACCCATATAAAATTTCTCTAATTAGTCTAAAAACGGGGGAAACCTAATTCTTGCGTTTTGTAAAAACGAGTAAAATTGGATATTATGTATTTATCTTAATCTTCACTATCGTTACTTTTTGCCGAGCAACGCCCAGTTAGTAAAAAATATATTTATAAATCGACTTTCCTTTGTTTCACTGCTCTGACTCGGCTTGACTCATTTACAACCCATAATTGAGAAGTTAATAGAAGAGCAGCAGCAACCTTCTCATGAGCAATGTATACCAAATAAGCAAAAATATTAAATTTATACTTTTTAGTACTCATGTGATGGATGTTTTTGTTGTGTACCTAATATGCAATAAATTTGTGATTTTTTAAATAATTTTCTACGATTTTTTGTAGTAATTTTTGTCAAAGGTTTATTTATTAATAATTATAATTAAAAACAATAAAAATTATATTTTTAGTAAATATTATTAATTTCATTTTTTAGTAATCATAAGACTGATTTTTTATTGTGTCCTATATGCAATGTTTTTGTGATTTTATTGTGGTTTTCTGTGATGTTTGTGAAAGATTTCTTTACATAAAATAATTATAATAATTACTCATACAGGTATATCTCGAGTTACGTCGTTTTCGATTATACGTCGTTTGTCAAAAAAAGTATATGGAAAAATAAAAATCACGTTCGTCATTTTATTTGACTTTACATCCGTTCGCCACAAATATTGAAGTTGTACTATCACTAGAAAAGCGTTAAAAGCACAAAATCATATTAAAATATGTATATTTACAGTAAATGTTAATATAATCATCATAAATTTTTGAGAACGAAACATGAAAACACATGTGTGTGTGTTGTCGTATTATTTAGAAGTCTTTAACTGCTCATTATTGGCGTTTCCTCCATTATTGG
Source organism: Centruroides vittatus (assembly GCF_030686945.1). Taxonomy (NCBI): domain Eukaryota; kingdom Metazoa; phylum Arthropoda; class Arachnida; order Scorpiones; family Buthidae; genus Centruroides; species Centruroides vittatus. The sequence goes on from NW_027121260.1 coordinate 147,483, forward strand.
CGATTCGTTACGACGTAGGTCAAAACTACGACTTACGTCGTAATTACACAAGTAAATTCGACTTACGTCGCCTCTCCTGAAACAAATTACAGACGTAAGACGAGGTATACGTGTATTTACATTCAAATATTATTGTAAGTATCGATAATAATAATTTTAAAGAATTACTACAGAAGTAAATTGTAACATTCAATAAAAGTTTTTGCTAAAAATCCACCGGAACGCGAAATTTTTTTTACAAATTTCCCGGACTGCGGGTCAAAAAAGTCGAGTACAATCTCAACAGTGAACTGAATGTATTTTCGATTATCATATGTTATGTTACTCCGAGATGTAATGGTATGCCTTTAGTTATCATAATAGAAAACTATGTAAAAAAAAATGTATATTTATGATTTATTGTGTAGCCAATCGAAGAGGGGCTAAGGTCCGCAATGCGTCTCGACAAATTAAGTTCTGGAAAATAGTTAATGATGAATACTGCCATCTCTCTATGAATATTCCAACTAGTGATATTAAACTAAACATTTTAATTATATATTGAATACTGTAATGTTTCTTAGTTAAAGCTTTCGGAAATTGGAAAATCATTTTAATTTAAAACCAGATTTGCTTACATCTTTCGATCATTGTACAGTACATATGATTAAGATTCACATGGCTTTCGTCTGTTGTGGATCCGAAGGTGTGCCATTAAACTTTCCTTTCGTGTAAACTTCTTTTTACACTCGTCACAACTGTAAGGCTTTTCTCCAGTGTGAATCCGAAGGTGAGCAATTAAGTGTGACTTTCGTGTAAACTTCTTTTTACACTCGTCACAACTGTGAGGCTTTTCTCCAGTATGGATCCGAACGTGTTTAATTAAGTCCGACTTGTGTGTAAACTTCTTTTTACATTCGTCACAACTGTAAGGCTTTTCTCCAGTGTGGATCCGAAAGTGTGCAATTAAGTTTGACTTTTCTGTAAACTTCTTTTTACACTCGTCACAACTGTAAGGCTTTTCTCCAGTGTGAATTCGAATGTGTTTAATCAAGTCTGACTTTTGTGTAAACTTCTTTTTACATTCGTCACAACTGTAAGGCTTTTCTCCAGTGTGGATCCGTCGATGTGCAATTAAGTTTGACTTGTCTGTAAACTTCTTTTTACACTCGTCACAACTGTAAGGCTTTTCTCCAGTATGGATCCGATTTTTTTGAACAATTGGTTTGAATTGCTGTTTTTTTCTTTTTCTAGAAGGGACATTTGCATATGTGGTGTGGCGGACTTACCATTGGATGCATTTCATATTATTGCTGTTTGTCCTCTTTTGTCAAAATTACGTGAGGAGACTTTTGGGGTTCCCAATTTTTCATTTAATCAGTTTAAAAAAGTTATTTCTGATTTTGATTTATTCTTTAAGGCTTAAAGCGAAAGCTGTGCTTATTTATGTAAATTACGTTTCGGGGCGTGATCTGCCTACTATTTAATCTGTGGCTGCTTGGACTGCTTGGGAGACTATCCGATTTTCTTTTGAACAATTGGTTTGAATTGCTGTTTTTTTCTTTTTCTAGGTAAGTCTAGTTTATAATTATGTCCCAGGCTCGGAAGAGGAAGACCTTTTCTCCAACCGTTCCTGAACGATCAACAGCTAGGTTTAGGGGTGAGACTTCTTCTGGTGAAGAGGATATTGCGAATTTATTACAGGACTCAAATTTTGATGTGACAGAGGGAGTTAGGCTTCTATTGCGATTGCATGTTTCGCTGAACGGTAAGGTTGATGAATTTATCAGAAGACTGGATCATCTGACAGAGTGGCTTCAGAATGTAGATGAGGCGTTGATTGACTTCGAGATGAGGTTGGGGGTGGTTGAGTCAAAGGTTGGAGGGGAGGTAACCGGTGTTGGGCATTCGTTGGATATGGATAAAATTTTCACGAAATTTTCTTCTTTTGAGAGAGAACTGGATATTATGGATAATCAGAGAAGGATGAACAATGTTGTTATCCACGGATTGGAAGAGAGGAAAGAGGAGACTTCTTTGGAAATATTTGACACTATTAATTCTTTTGCGGTTAATACATTAAATTTATCCTCGTTGCATATTGTAAACGCGTATCGGGTTGGGAAGAGAGTTGGAGATAAACCCAGACCAGTGATTTGCCAATTTGGGTCTTTTAGTGATAAATTGAGGTTTAAAAAGACTGTATTTGAGAATCGGAATCTTAATGTTTTCGTGTATGATGACTTTTCTAAACGTTTGCGAGATATTAGATACAACCTAAGAGTATTTGGGAAGAAAAAAAGGGAAGAAGGAGCAAGAAGTGTCCGGTTAAGTTATGATAAGTTACTGGTAGATGGAGTTCGGTATAAAGTCGATGAAGTATCAGCTAAGGTGGTGCCGATCTCATAGCAACCAGTAATGTCTTCTGTGTTTTCTATCATGGCGTGGAATTGTGCTGGGATTGGTAATAAACCGCGGTCTTTTTGGAATTATTTATTGAAGTATGATGTGGTCTTTTTATCGGAAACTTGGTTTATTAAGGGTGGGAGCAGATGCTATTGGGAGGAATTAAGAGAATATCATTGTATTGTTGGTGATGCTTTGAGGGCTCACAGTAGGGGTAGACCTATGGCTGGTTGGTTGCTTTGCATTAAATCATCTTTGAAATTTAATATTATTTATAGGGATAGTTATATTGTATTGATTAATATTCTGCTACCATTAGGAGAGTTTAATATTGGTTTTGTTTATATGCAGGAACAAAGGTGGCAAGAAATTTTTGATGTACTGTCCAGGTTTGAGGTCGACGAATCGAATTGGATTTGGTTGGGTGATTTTAATGCACGGACTGGTAACGATAATGTGATTTCGACAAATATATGTGATAGTAGTGGTATTGCTGTTAATAAGAGAAGTAGAGCCTCCAAAGATGTAAATATGAATGTGAGAGGACTGAAAGTTCTTGAGTATTGTGCAGATAATGATCTAATAATTTTAAATGGTCGTGCTTCTGGTGATGAAGCGGGAGAGTTTACTTTTGTTTCTAACCGAGGGTCCTCAGTAATTGATTTGGGAATGGTTACTCCTTCTGTGTGGAACTGTATTAAATGTTTTAGAGTAGAGAGTTGTTTTTGGTCCGATCACTGCCCGATAGTACTTTATTTGGAAGATCGTGCCATAGATTCTTTGGGCGGTTCTGGTACTTGTTACCAGAGGATTTTCTGGGACAGTGGTCAGTTGGAGTCGTTGTCCGCTGATTTGTGGCGTTGCTTGGAGCAGACTCCCAATTTATCTTTGTTGGAGCTAAGTAAGGTGATATTGGATTTTGCCAAAGTGAAAGGATTGACTCAAAGGAAAAAGACTATGGTTGGAATTAATGATTGGTTTGACTTGGATTGTCGATTAATGATTAGAGCCAGAAATAGAGCTTGGTTAGAGTTCAAGAAAAATGGTTTGCCGGCTCAGAGGAGAGTTTTTGTGTTATACCGAAGTTTGGTAAAAAAATTATGTTTAGCAAAGAAGAAAGAATTTTGTAAAAGGTTACAAAATGTTAAAAATTTTTATAAAAATAATAGATTATTTTGGAATTTATGTAAAGCAAGAGGAAATTATGCTAAGGTTAATATTAGTTTATTTGATTGGTTTAGTTATTTTTTCTCCCTTTATGGCTCTGAAAGTCCATATGATGTTGATTTAGTGGTTTTTAATGATTGTGTGACTTGGTCAAACGAAATATTGGATTCTTGCATCTCGGAGGAGGAATTTAGAGTCGTTTTAAGTAAGTCGACTGTTGGCGGTGCTCCTGGAATAGATGGTATTCCTACTGAATTTTGGAAAATTGATAGTGCTTTTCTCTGTTTATTAGATAATTTTAATAAGGTTCTGAGAACTGGTGTTATTCCAGATGAATGGAAGAGTTCTTTATTGGTTCCGGTGCCTAAGGGTGGCTCAAGGTCGGTGCTTACTAATTACAGAGGTATTTCGTTGTTGTGTTGTGTCTCTAAGATTTTTTGTAGAGTCTTGTATTACAGGTTAATTAGTTGGTTGAATTTGAGAGATATTCTGTCAGAGAGTCAGGCTGGTTTCCGTGCAGGTTACTCTACTGTTGATAATATTTTTATTTTGCATACTGTTATCTCTAAGACACTAAGTAGGAAACGGCGTAAGGTTTATGCTTTTTTTATAGATTTAGCATCAGCATTTGATTCTGTTGATAGGGATTTATTATGGAGGAAATTATTAAAGTTTGGATTAAGTTTTAAGTTTGTATCCTTATTGGCAGAGTTATATAGTGGTTCGAATGTTAGGATTAAATGGAGGAATTTTTGTTCTCAGCCTTTCTTTTCTGATAAGGGTGTTAAACAGGGTTGTATCTTAAGCCCTATTCTTTTTAGTTTATTTTTAAATGATTTATTAAATTGTATTGATGATTCCGGCGGAGATGGTATAGTTGTTGGTGGGGTGTCTGTTAAAGTATTAGCGTATGCGGATGATGTGGTAATTGTGGCGGATTCTCCGAGGTCATTACAGAGGTCGATTGACCTTCTGGATAATTATTTAAGCGATAATAGTTTACAATTGAATCTTGCTAAATCAAAAATTGTGGTTTTTCGAAATGGTGGTAAGGCTTCTAAGGCTGACAAATGGTGGTTTCGAGGTGTTCCAATCTCGGTTGTATCTCAATATAAGTATTTAGGTGTAATTTTTAAAAGTAATGGTTATTTTAATACACATGTGAGGTCTTGTCAAGTTAATGCTGAGATAAAAATGGACAAAGTTATTCATATGTGTCAGTCTGCTAAGTTGTGTAATTTGAAGGATCGGTTAAGGTTATTTAATGCCGTGGTGGGCTCATCTCTCCTTTATGCTTCGGAGGTGTGGGGGTTTCAGGCGGAGAGTTTGGATACGGTATTAACTACTTTTGTTAAGAGAATGTATGGGCTTCCAAGGTGTACTCCTAGTTATCTAGTGTCTATGGAATGTTCATTGATTCCTTTGTCTTGTTTGATCCTGAACAAATCTGTTAATTGGATTTTTAGAACGTTGAGTTTAAATGAAGAACGCCTTAGTAAGATTTGTTTACGTTATGTTGTGAAACATGTTCAGTTGCCTTTGTCGAAGTATTGGTGGGCTAGTTGTTCAAGGAATGGAATCGATTTTGATAATTTGTTACAGGATTTTAATAGTGTTTATTTATTAAAGTTAAATAATTTTGATAATTATATTTTGAAGTTGAATCATGGCATATTATTAAGTTCTTATTGTGAATGGTATAAGAGTTTGAATAAACCTTTTTTTGATTGTTCTATTTATAATAGTAATTTTTCTTCTAATGTTATGGCCGTATTAATGCAAATAAGATGTAATTCATTAAGTTTTTTATGTAATTACAGAAGGGACATTTGCATATGTGGTGTGGCGGACTTACCATTGGATGCATTTCATATTATTGCTGTTTGTCCTCTTTTGTCAAAATTACGTGAGGAGACTTTTGGGGTTCCCAATTTTTCATTTAATCAGTTTAAAAAAGTTATTTCTGATTTTGATTTATTCTTTAAGGTATTTATTTTCATAAAGAGGGTTAAATTGATTATTTCATAATGTTTATTGTATATTTGATTTTCGATTTCTTTTTCATTGCTTTTTTAGGCTTAAAGCGAAAGCTGTGCTTATTTATGTAAATTACGTTTCGGGGCGTAATCTGCCTACTATTTAATCTGTGGCTGCTTGGACTGCTTGGGAGACTATCCGATTTTCTTTTGAACAATTGGTTTGAATTGCTGTTTTTTTCTTTTTCTAGGTAAGTTTTAGCTTTGTTGGTTGCTAATTTCTTTTTTCGGATAGTTCTCCCAAGTAGTTCTTTAAGTTTTATTTTCTGATTTGGATTTAGTTTATAAATTTTGCAATTATAATTTTAAATTATTACAATTGATGAATATATTTGTGAAATATGTTTTGTTATTTTATAAGATTATGTATACTTTGTTTTGTTCTATCCCCGCATCAGGGTCTTTGTACCAGAATGCTTAAATAAATAAATAAATAAATAAATAAAACTGTAAGGCTTTTCTCCAGTGTGAATTCGAAGGTGTTTAATTAAGTCTGACTTTTGTGTAAAGTTCTTTTTACACTCGTCACAACTGTAAGGTTTTTCCCCTGTATGGATTCTTTTATGCCTTTGCAAATATTGTTTAGTTTTGAAATTCTTCTTACAGTGTTTACACGAAAATTGCTTTTGGTTTCCTTTCTCTGCAATTAAAAAAATTGTTTTAGATAATATTTCATCAATATATAATAGGTTGTTTAAAAAAATAAAAACAATAATTAAATCAATATTATTAGTTAATTAAATAATAATTTTTATATCTAAAGGCAAGTTTCTGCATCAAAACACAATAAAGTAATTTTAAAATTAATAATGTTTGTATATAAATATATTCAAGAACAGCTAATCAGAAACGACATATTAAAGCAAAAATTTCTGTAAAACATTTTTCAAATGTATCTATATCTTCATGAATTTTCTGTTTATATCCTTGCAGTAGACCTTTTGCTTCTTTTATATTTTTAAATAAGGTGCACTGGTGTGAATAAAGCAGTGTTTCTCATATTCAGTTTTCTCTGTAATCTTGGACAATATTTTCTTCAAAGCTGTGTTTCATCCATAGAATAACTGAAAGTAATAACAACATTCATGAGGTAACTTGTATAAAATTTTATTTTATATGACTTTTTAATACTAGAATGTATTATTCGTATTCTTATTCTTTCCTATTGTTAGATGTAAAGTTCTGTAATATTTACATAATAAGAACATTGTATTTTACAGACTCATGTTAAGTATACTTCCCTCATAACTCCTCAATAAGTAAAACTCACAACGTTGAAACGTGTAAATTTTTAAGAGTGAGTCATGGATTTCATTGTTGAAAGATTGAGTTTCGTTCTTCCCCTTTTTGTTTGTGTTGTGTATTTTTAGGGTGGAGATTAACTAAATAGAAAAAATAAAACCATATTAAATATCAGACAAATTCATATTTAATATACATTGTAAAGTGATTTAAATTTGTATTCTCTAGGCTAGGTTTTTTAAACTGTATAAATTCTATTTTAAAATTTACAGATAAAGTGTACACATGTACTAAAATACGAAGACGAATACATTTTTCAGAAATCGATTCTGGTAATTTGAAATTGTTTCTGATAAAGTGTCATTCGTGAATTATTTGAAAATTTGTTGTCTCTTGAACACTATAAAGTTCAGACACACGAACACTTGGCAATCTTCATTTTAAGTTTATTTCAGTTGATACATGTACTTGTGTTTTGTACAAGTTTCGGGCTTTTTAAGGCTCCTCCTCAGCAAACTTGAGATCACGAGTATGAACTAACACTTAAAATAAAAGCACAAGAAACACAGCAACTGTGATAAAAATATATAAACAAAACTTGAAATTAATAGAATATGTAAAAGTTCACGTCACACCTTTCACCTAGTGAGGGCACACCGGTCGCGTAACACTGTTTTATGCGGCGCAAGCCGCAGATTGCCTATCGCTATGTTTAATAATAGAAATATGTATGGAAAGTGTCGATATATTTCATAAGAAAATGTAAAAACTTTTGCTGTAAAACTACTCATCTCGAATATCTTCATTTTAGTGATGATATTCATCCAAAACACAAGTCTTATAAAGTACTTTACCAAGAAAAAAATGATTGAATTACAGACAGATTTTAAACCTAAATGTAATCGATTATTTTTAAAATGAATTAAATTAAAAAATCATAAACCGAAAATTAGTAACAGAATCGACGTAAAAAGCACGTTAGAACAACAACGATCGGAAAATTGATGAACTATCAATAGAAATCACTGCCAAACTGATTAAAAGCTGCGTTGGAAAATAAAAAACAAGCCAACAAGATATTGAAATATTCGATTCTTTGCTATAAGTAAATTTTAAATTGAAGTAAATGTGATCTGTCCCATGACCATTGTTACGTAAATTTTGTTTCTCTACTTTTTTATTCTAAATTAAAATTCTTAAGTGAAATAAATATGTCATATTTCTTATTCATAGAAATCAAATAATAAAACAGACTTTTACTTATATACATTCAAAAATCGAAAGTTTTAATAACATTTCTTTCTTCATTCGCCTAATAGATGTCAGTCTGTGCATATTTCCAAATGGATTGTGAAAAGAAAAAATTGAAATGACGATTAAAACTAAATATCACAATCTTACAAATTAAAACGATATTCGTCATTGGCATGCATCAAAAAAAAAACCGTATTTTTCCTAAAAGAAACTTCCCTGAGAGGGTCAACTGCATTCTGCAAAAGCCACAGTCTATGTCAGCAATCTAATGAGTGACCTATTTCTCCAACATAGTAAAACAAAGTAAGTTACAGTATAACGATACACAAACACTAACCATGATAATCAGAACAAATTGTTTTTCTAAAATCCTCCAATCGGTCTTTGACGTAGCTCTACGTAAAAGCACTAAATCAGTATACATGTTTAAATAACGCAGTAATAAACACTAAAAACATAAATGTTTTGAAATTAGGACTAGATAATTATATGCACAAATAAATTAGTAAGTGTATAATACATACTTTTAGTTATATCGAAGTATTATATTCAAAGATCAGTTTTCGCTAATTGTCGAAAATAAATTATTTCTCAACTTTTTTTTTATGAAGAACCATATTCTGAAACAAGTTCTATATTCACAGTGAAAATTCCACTTTTTATTCGTTAAAATCAAAGCAAAATGTATCGATACACGTAATAAAAATTTATCACATTAAACTTCGAAAAAAAACGAGAAACACGGAACTGCACACTACGAAATATGACGCGAAGTGATACCTATAAAACAGACTGAGAATGTTCGTGTTCAATGTCATCTGACCAAAAGTTTCAGTGTTTTTCCAGGAAAAATTTAAGTTTCAAAGAATTCTTGAATTACACTCGATGAATTTAATTAATACAGAATAACAAAATCTGCTTAACAAAGATTAGTAATTTGCCATTACAATTATGTAAATTAGATATGAAAAGTTCACTGTGCAAAATCTTTTGCCAACCATAACGTCATGGGATGACTGTAAACGTCACATGGCAAAAAAACTTTCCTGCTAAACACTAAAAATTTTATATAATTTTTTTATTAATCCACTCAAATATAAATAATATAAAATGTCCAACAGTGGCATGCCATGATATTTGATTGAAAGGGAAGCTGTGTTTTTGTAAGAAGCCGACTTCCAAGGGCAGTCAGTTGGAGGCCAGTTTCCCATAAAAAGTCCTCCCCAAAAGTACTATTTCCCGCACGTGTGTTTAGGCTTTTCGATATACGGCTGGGTCTTCGGACGCGTAGCGATCATATACACATGTCTAGTCAGAGAAAAAGCCTATCTCAGCTAAAATCTCCATATCAAACACCTGTAGAAGAGGAGAGAGAAGAAGAAGAAGAGCAATCAGTTAATTGCGCATCAGTGATGGTCTAGGGTCCATTTGTACATGTGTGGTGGCGGAAGAGACGTATCTGACAAAAGTCAACAAAACAGAAACATATACTATGTACAAAATAGTTTGCTTTAGGACAATTAGTTGTTTGGACATCCTATGTGGTTCTACGATGGTCGATCAGAGGTGGCCCCAGGACAGTGGCATTGACAAGTCTGTAGGGCACGGGGAGACTTACTCTGTTGGCGTCAGGGACACGGTCTAAGTCCGAAGTGGGTTACAGGTTGGCACAATAGACAAGAAACTGTTTTTTTTTTTCTTTTACGCGTTGACACACTACGTTTTGGTTATTTGGACATTAACCGAGTGCCAGTTGTCCTCGATTGTCAGGGGATTATATCAATCTCCGTTCTTTTTTTCGTCCATTTTGATTGGTTATTCTCCCTCAATCACGCTTTCCGAGTGGTTGGTCACTGGTTACTAAACGTAACGAGACTTACGTAGAGCGGGAGAAAAGTCAAAATCAAAGATGAATTCGATCTTCCACCGATCATAGGACGACTTCCTTTCGCAATTTATGGTTTCTGCCTCGCAGTTTGATATAAACAATGGGTGTCCGACTACAAACGACTTTTTCCTATGTTTTTTTTAAACTAATAAATTTTTTTCTAAATTAACCGTTGTTTTCGCGTTTTTCGTGACAATTCGGACCTGTCCCGAACTTCACATTTCCATAAAAATTTTAAACAAACACTAGAAATGACAAAAATAAACAATTTATATATTTTAGTTCTAAAATACAAATAATACATACATAACACTAATTGATATGATACACACAATAATAGAAAAACTTGTTTTTTGAATTTTTTATAAACTAACTCCACGATTTTATCTGCAAAGTCGTTAATTACTTTATCATAAAAGTCGCTGGTCGTTGATTCCATCAACGTATTTAAAAGCTTTTTTTCTATCGAAAGAAACGCTAGCGACAACAATTTTTCCTCTGACCGAGAGTTTCTGACCAATGTATGAATTTGCATCGTGGTCGAAAAACTGCGCTCTGCAGACCCACCGGTAGATGGTACCATAAAAATTAATTATATTAAATTATATAATTCCTTTAGTACGTCTTTGTTCAGATCGACAGTAATTATAATATGTTTTATGTATGAGTTACTTGTCAATATAGTCAGGACACGAATATAAATATTGCGATTCGCTACGTAATTTAGATAAATCAAAAAATTTCTCATAAAATTTACTTAATTTGAAGAATTAAAACACGCTTGGAAAAAGTGTTTTTCATAATATTAAAATTATTAACATCTAAAAGTGATAAAAATTCTAAAGATTTTGTCTGAAAATCTGTCAATATAATTACAGTATAATTAAAAGAAAATTATAATCAAATATAACTTTGCAAAAAAACGTACATAAATATAACATTGAATACTCTTTACTTTTTGAATCTTAAACAATTCACTTAGTCAGATAGTTTCCTACTAGTGGCTAAGGAATAGAATCGTTGGAAGCGTTACACGTTTATAGCTTCCACCAGCTAAACCGGGTGAGGTTGGTGCTCTGTAAAGCGCATATGCCAATGCCCTCTGGCTGCTTTACACCATTCAGTTATTCTCGCTGTGAAAGCTGTCTCGGAAGCGCTTCTATTCTGACACTGATATTCGAATATACAATAGCAATCTTATCGTTTATTTCACATGTAGTATAGAAATTTGTAATAAGACACATAATGCAGTTATAATATAATATTAATTTTAAGTAATTCAAACTACGTTAAAATATGAAAATTTATATTTTAGAAACTACAAGAGAAAGTCGTTGAAAGGTGGAAGTAGCGCTTCCACCGCTTCCAATGACGACACGCCACTGTTTGAAACTGTTAAGCATCTCGTTTACCTGTTGAACATAGTTTTCAGCTTTGTTTGCCTAGAAAATTTCTGACAACTGCAACAAATGAAGTCCGGGCTTTTCACTCGTCTTCATTCATCGAATTTTTAAAAACAGGATCGTTAATGAGTTGTTTTATTTGTGTGCCGTCAAATATTCGTGTTTTAATTTTTTCCGTACTCGACTGAGGCATTTTTTCTTTATATATGCAAAGCATGATCTGTTCTTATCAATAGCGTTTACAAACTGCTTCATTAGGCCTAGCTTGATATGCAGTAGAGGAATGATGATTTTCTCTCGTTCAACTAGGGGTCGTTAATGACATTTTTTCCAATGTCCATGTTTTCTCTTTTACGCCACTCTTTTCTAACCAAGTGGTGTGTTTTGTCTCTGCTATCCCAGAGGCACAAGAAGCAAGAATATTTGGCGTAGCCAATTTGCTGTCCAAGAAAAAAGTTTACCATTTTTAAGTCTACACAAATTACCCATTGATGTTCACGATACTTTATCTTCCCCAAGACTAAGCTATGGTGTTATATTCTTCTTTCATTTTCGTCGAGTGAGCAATTGGTATTGAACCGTATTTGATCCCATTGCGTAAAAAACACATTTCAAACTTCGTTTTGAGCAGTCAATAAATAAGCGCCAATCAATTTAAAAATATTCAAGAAGACCCTTTTTTTCCAAGAGTCCTCTAATTTCGTGACAAAACACGAGATTGTCTTCTTGAGAGAAGAATAACAGCAGATAAAGGGAAAATATACAGGAATCAATCTTTGCATATGTGTTTATACTACTACAAAAACTTTAAAAATCACTTTCTGTAACGTGAAACGACAATTCTTCTTGTTAGTTGTTTATTAGAGTCTACAACGTGTACCACGTATGTAAGTTTTAACACAAGTAACGGATAAGAGAAAATACATAGATAATAGTGATACTTAATTAGAATGAGCAAAGGCACGTAGTACTGGGATATCACTTATTAAATATTTTAATACATCCCGTAAATCTGTATTTTTGTAATAATTTTTTACCGATATATCTGATATAATAGGACTGAAGAGGGGGCGTTAAACCCGAAATGCACGTCATTTTACATCAATTTGCAGTTTTTTCCCACTCAAACTGTGATGATTTGTTTTCTATAACAACATTGTGCTAATTTCGAAAAAAAATGCATATAATCAAACGAATAACAAGCAACAAAGTTCTATGTTGACACATCTAATTATTTTTTGTAAACTTGGAAAATAATTTTCAAAAAAGTTTAATTTTCATCCAAAGAACAACTGAAATATGACTTCAGCGATATAAAAAAATGATCCAGCAACGAGTTGCTTAACTTTCTTGGCGACATTTAGTGGGGCCTTCTGTTGCGATATTGTATTAAAACTAATTTTTAATGGCACTTGTGCAGTTTAGGGGGTTCGGCTGTTTGAAAGGTTTTCTTCCATAAAATGAATCAATTCTAGACTAAATTCGCTCGAACATTTCCAAAACACGTATAAATTTTTGGGAATAATCCATATAAAGTATGCTATAAACGAATAATTGTAGGAATACTCACCGAGTGTACACGGTTCGAAGACGCCATTGCTTAAGCTTCTTTTCCTCGCGGAGCGGCTCATCGGACGGCAGACGCATACGGAGCTTGTCACGTGACATTTGTCGGTGCTATTCGGTCACGTGACTACTAATGTCTGACGTGTTTCCTGATAAATTATTATTTCTGCGAAAAATTCGCTCGAACTTTGGAGACATCATTAATAAAAATATTGAAACATCATTCCATTCTAAATATGGATTAAAATCAACATATAAGAACGTATGATAATTCGATAAATAACTAATAATTCTGCTCCGCTTTTGAATGGCTTAATCTCTTTAATGTCGTAAACAAAATTGTACAATATTTATTTACATTAAGACATTACACATCTCACGTTGCATCTGATTAATACTTATTATCATAATATATATCATGATAAAATTATTGTCGTTAGCCTGCGGTTTTACTTTTGCTGTTTCATCTAGTCATTAATAATAATAAGTCGTTTGTAATTACAGTAAAAATACTATAGTATATTATGATCTATCACGTTATGTCTCCAAAGTTCAGCGAATTCGTGGCAAAAAGAATGTTATCAGGAAAGACGTCAGAGATGAGTAGTCACGTGACCGAATAGCACCGACAAATGCTCACGTGACAAGCTTCGTACACGTCCGCCGTCCGATGAGCCACTCCGCGACAAAACAAGCTTCAAGAACGCACCCGTAGTGTAAATAATGGAAATAACTTCTCCCCCGCTCTAGATAGAGAGATGAAGTTTTTTTTCTTTAAAAGAAGCCAGATTTGTCTACCTAATAGATGCAAAAAGTTCAGCGATTCTCTGTAAATTAATTTTTTTTTTGTTTCTAAACTTCAAATTTTAATATCATTTTAAATTTGTATTAAAGTATAAAATAAACAGCCGTAAACTGTAATATGTTTTTAATGAAACACAAAAAACAGATTAAACATAGCGCGATTTTGAAGCGAAATATCCCGATTTAAAAATTATCCAAAAAATGCGCCGCATGACGAATTCCACTCAAAAATGTTCTGTAGATCGTCAGCCGGGAAAGGGCTAGACATGCTTTTGTTTACAGTAAATTAGTCTATATATTTGTAATGACATATTTTGCGTAAGGCTGTCGTTAAATTACGAACGCAGATATGGGTGGGTGGCAGGGCCGGATGATCGAATAGACAAAGTAGACAAATGTCTAGGGCCCGTAATTCGGAGGGGCCCGGCTTCAGTGCAGAAGATTTCTCTGTTTCAAAACGAGTTAAAAATTATTTAAGAAATTAGATAGGACAGAAAAGGCTGTATTTAACAATTCCTACTAAGCTCCGCTCGACTAGCCATTATATATATAAAACAAAAATAAAGGTCAACAGGTACCTATGCGTCAGAAGTAATGTGCGCCACGAGATCTCTCGCACCATCTAGAAATATTCTTATGGCCGCCTCTCGTGATAGTACTGATGTATGGTTCTGATTTATTTTCTAAATCTAAACTTATACGTCGCGACATCGCATATTCGATGTAGCGTTCAAGTTGCTCGAGTGCGAAGATATTACAATTTAATAGTGTTTTATAAAAGAGTTAAAAAGGGTGACACTACTGTGTGACTTGGGGTGACACCACGATATCCGCACCGGGTGTCACCCATGCTAGCTACGCTAATGTCACATTATATAAGATTTGTTTAGAAGCAACTTATTTAAATGAAGCCCCAATTTAAATTTTGTCTAGGGCCCGCTAGAGGCTTAATCCGGCGCTGGTGGGTGGGTATGCGAGCAATGGTTAGAAGAGGTGAGGTGTTAATAAAAACATTACATAATGCTAAGATTTCCCGGGTAAGAGAAAGGCTCATTTTTGTTTCTGAGGTGCTGCAAAGCGAACCGTAGTGTTTACGTCACTGCCTTGTATGTTACGAATGTAATTAATAAAGTAACGCAACGTTCGATATTCCGTGCTGCATTATTTCTTACTTGTTAGTACAATTAAGAGGATCGATCGATTACGTAATTTTAGGGGTAGGTATGTGCGATGGCGATGTTTGTAACCGAGGTTTTTGTGTTATAGCTTTTATTTTTTATTGACGTAAATTTGAAAACACAGGTATAAAATAAAGTATCAAGTGATCGTTAACAAAAATACGAAATCATCACTTAGAAATATCGCATTCATTAATGTAAAAATTATTAATTAATCATATTAACTGCAAGCCATATGAAATTTTTATAGTTTAGTTCTTCAACGTTTACCCAAATCGGGCATTCATTCGCTCTGTTTGTGGGATAATGGGTGTCTCCTGATCCGAGATTCGCTTTGATCACAAGCTTACCTACCGGAAGCATCGGTACGCTATGCCTGGTAGCCTATGTTCAGGTGCATATTTTTCTAATGAAGAAAAGTGACTATAAAAACAGTTAAAAAGTTGAAAAATTTTTGACATTTTTTCGCCTTTGGCTTGTTACGGATTTCGGTGGTCCTAAGCACTTATGACTCATCCCATCATATATTCAATAACTGTAAAATTAAAATAAATTTTTTTTAAAAAAAGATTTTTAGATATAATACCGATCCCATTGATTTTTATTTCTTTGAATAACTCAGTGTAAAATTAAACCTTAGAGGTGAACAGTGTTTACAGTACAATGTATTTCCATAAGGTATGCCGTCTGGAAAGTAAGATTCATAAAAATCTTATTTAAAGTTTATTAGAATTAGAGTATCCCTGGACATATCATTTGACTACGACAGTAGAGTGTTCCTATCCTAGCAGTTTACAAACCAACGTTATTAATAACACGTATGTATAAAAGTGCGAGAAACGTGTATCTATTCTGTGTTCTAACTGTACCCAGCGTTACTGTCGTGTCAACCGCGCCCAGCATTAATGTTATTTACTCGGAAGTTTAACTACAAGTTCTACATTGAAAATGTAGAACGTGATTAACACGTTTTCTATTTATGATCCAACGACTTTTAATGGTATGGTCCAGTGGCGTGCCGTGACATTTGATGATAGGGAAGCTGTGTTTCTGTAAGAAGCCGACTTACAGGGGCAATCAATTAATTGCGCGTCAAAGCCCGTTCGTATTCGTTTGTTCGATAAGCCAGTAAAAACCGTATACTTCTTTAAATGTATTTTTAATAGATTATCTAACGTACTAAATAAATAACAGAGGTAATTATATTAAACTTTCTTATTAGATTCAATAATTTCCCTATGCCCTCTAAATGCCAATTCTTGTTTTGAGAAAAAACATATAACATCTATTAATTTAGATATATCTATTAATCGTAATTATCTTGTTATAATTTTCAATATTTATTTTATATTGTCTACCAATGTTAAATTCTATTCCGCTTTGATTTCCAAATTCCTTTAATTTTACGAAAGCATCGTCATTCGTCATAAATTTTATCGTCAAAATGTCGAAATTTTTTGTTGACATATTTATATTTAATTTAGGCATCGGTATTTCTCTTTTAATAATGTTTTCTTTTTCATTATACGGTCTTGAGCCGTAACTTTTTTAAAATAAATTTTTTAATCATTAGCCACAATATAAGGGATAAAATTAAAATTATAAAAAAAAACTTACTTGGTAAAACAAAATGTGTGATGAATATACATACCTAGTACAAAAAATTCTTCAATTGTATGAATATACTTTTAAAGAAAATTATAATTAAATATAGCTTTGTGAAGATATGCCACGTCCATCATAAAAATAACAAAATATTCTTTACTTTTTAAATCTTAAAACAATCCACTTAGTGAAATAGCTTCCTACGAGTGGCTAATGAATGGAATTAGAGACGTCCTGGTAGGTGTGCGGCGGGTGCATGCACGCAGGTTGCCAAATCCCGAGGGTGCCGATACCGGTCAATGTCAAATGCCTCTTTTGTTGCATCACTAGTATATCTCAAAGGACGCGACAGGGCTGTTGTAAATTTTAAACGTTTCTCACTATAGCTGTAAAAATATAAATATGTTAAACTTAATAGTCATTTGTTTTCTAAGTAATTTGTTTTAATACCAGGTGTACACAGAAATCAGTTTCCCATTGTACTGAGCGAGTGATTGGTTCGGTTAAGCATTTGTTTAAGTAAAATTCTGGCTCTTTCGGCAGGGTTTTATTTATGTCCCCATTCCCTAATCTCTTAATTATTTAACTACTTCTTAGTAGAAATAAGTGGAAACCAGTTACTTTGTACTTGAATATCTGTAGTCTTGGGAAAACATTGGAAAGACAAATTTTTATGACAACGGATACATAAATCGTAAATTTAAGGAAAATAAATTCTAGAGCTTTTTTTTTTGTACCATTGTACGTCTCATTCATTAAATTTGGTTGTAAATGATGCTGCCAAAGTAACAGTTAATTTTTTAACATTGTACAAGAATTGTACACGTTTTTTCTGCATTCTCTTATAGATGGGACATACTATAATCGTAATATCACCGGTTTAACATTGAAATCCGTAAGTAATATAAGATGGGAGAACAGAATAAACGCAGAATAAATATATCAAATATTTTAATGGATTTTTTAACTCCTGTCAACTATACGGAACTATCATAAAAACATGCCAGTAAACTCCTATCGGTTGGGTTAAGTTATAAATCTAGTCTAGGGTGGGCAACCTTTTTTATAACATGGGCCAGAATAAATTTTACGTTTTTTCAGCGGGCCGTAGTAGTTAATTGACGTCTTCTTGTGACTTGTAATTTTTTTAGTCTGCAAATATGAAATAAAAAAATAAAAAGTTAATTACTACATTTATTTCTCTTATTGTTTTCGAAAATTACAAAGAATTGGAAAAATAAGTACAGTCAAACCTGTTTTTATGCGGGGGATAGGGACCGCATTAAAAAAAAACGCATTAAAAAAAATCTCACGAAACTTCACGAATGGCTGTAAATAATATTTTTCGCAACACAATTAAAAAAATAATTTTTTTATGCGGTCAACAGGGACCGCATAAAAAAAGTCTCACATAGAAAATAACTCAAAACCGTACGAAATAGAATTTATTGACAACAGATGTCAGCACTTGACTGCATCGTCTGGTCTATCGTCTGTTTTACATATTTTTGTCCAGGTGGTGTTTTGTTGACTTAAAAAGTAAATTATTTCATTTTTCGCATATTCATGCAATAATATTACTATAATAAATGCATTTATGCTATAATAAGTTTATTTAGCTATAATAAGTCAACGTGAGACATGACGAATCGCACGAGACTAGTCGCCAACTATACCGCACAAATTAAAAATTCGCATTAAAAAAATCGCACAAATAAAAATCGCACATAAAAAGAGCGCATAAAAACAGGTTTGACTGTATTAATTAGTTATTTTTTCAATTTAATAATCTATTAAAGATCTCGCGGGCCGGATTGAAACTTTTCGCGAGCCGTAGCTGGTTCGCGGGCCGGAGGTTGCCCGCCGTTGATCTAGTCTACTCATGATTCACATAATTGGGCGAGGGCGGCCGAATATCTAGCAGGCAGGCGGCTAACAGCCCAGAACCAGTTCGGGATATAAAATTGGATGCTTTATGCGTATGTTGCTTCTACCAACTAAACCGAGACATTGGTGCTCTGTAAACCGCATGTGCCAATGCCTATATAATCTGGCTGATTGGAAACTGATCCGGTTTCGACATTCCTTCCGCCACCGAATTATTCGAATATACAATAGCAATCTTATCGTTTTTTTTTTCACATGTAGTATAGAAATTTGTAAAAGATACATAATGCAGTTATAATAAAATATTAATTTTAATTAATTCAAAGTAGGTTAAAATATGAAAATTTATATTTTATAAAATACAAGGGAAGGTCGTTGGAAGGTGGAAGCAGCGCTTCCATCGCTTCCAATGACTGCACGCCACTGGTATGGTCTGAAAGATTAAAGTATACACCCGTACTCTGTTCGCAATTTAGTTGTCACATTTAGTTTTAAAAACAATTTTAGAAGGTTTTCTCTTCTGTAGAGGACATGACTGACAGATCGTGTTCATTTGGGTGTTGAAAGACTTTCGGGGTATAAATTCATGTTCTGTTTGATCTACAATTAGTTATATTTACATTTTTAACATAATCTTTTATTCGTTGATATGTTTATTTTAAATTGACAAATTATTATCAGAATTTCATTTAATTAAAATAACATAATAATTGGATTTTCCGGCATTGATTTTAGTTAATGAAATAGCAACGAATATCCGGTTTTACTCCCTGATTATTATTCTGTCAAACAATGAAAGTTAGTTTCTGAAAATGAAAAAACTACCACAAAATGGGTGGCGCCTTGACGTGGCTTTGTGGCTTAATGTGGGAAAATTTTATGAAGTTTTACACGCAAAATTTTCCACAGACTAAGTACACCCGACAGAAGTATTTGAAAATGATTTTTATCACTGATAACCAGAGAGACTTAAGTGTATAATTTGAGCTTTCTAGATCTGTTAGATCATACTTTAGCAGATACTGCAGTGTCGAATGAACAAGAACCAGAAAAATGCAGTTTTTTTGGCGATTTTTGCACTTTTCAATTGATTATATTTTGACAACATCTTTATAAAAAAATTTGAAACTTTGCACACTACTTAAGAAAGAAATTATCTAATTATTTTTCGGACGAGATATTCAGAATTACTTTCAGTGTTTTGGGACGGATAAATCAACTCCAGACTATTGGCGACTCTGATTACTATATACCATATATATAGTCAGTCAATGGCTTTTTACTTGGCGCGGAATCTCTGCCATCACTCTCAATAAGCCAGACACTAGTTAACATGATTTATAAAAGTTAAGGAAAAAATATTTACAGCAAAGTTCAGGATTTGAAGAAGTGTATTAAAAATGTCTCGTAATTATAAAACTCCTGCTCACAAAATACCATAAAATTTGGAATAAAATTATGCAATATAAAAAAGCAGTATCTGTCAATTTTATTAACCATCGATAGTATTGCTGGACACGGAGTAACAAAGATGTACAGTAGGGAGTCGTTAATCGGAACACCGGTAATCGGAATGGCCGGTAATCGGAACGATTTTCAGTCGGACTGTGTCATGCTGAATCGAACGTTTTTGATACTAGATTTACTTCTAAAGTATAATTTTCATGTTTTTATATTCTTCAATATATTTATTTTGTTTGTACAAAATGAAATAATTTTTAACGATACAATAGCCTCGATTATTATTAAAATTTTCGTTAGGCTTAAAATCGACGAAAATTCAACACGAAGCGACACGCAACGGAGAAAAATTTGAACATCGGACAAGTTAATGTATTTTTTCGTACATAATGGGTAATCGGAACAACCCCAGTTCCCAATTGATTCCGATTTTCGACTCTCTACTGTATTTATGAAGTAATGTGTATTCTGTCGTTTAACTGCTTTATACTGGCAATCCAAATAACTGACAACATGAATCCGTATTGTCGAAAGTTGAAAAATAGGAAAGATGGCAGAAAAGCTTCAAATTGCCACTGTATAATCAAAACAGAAAAGTATCATCGAACTGTTTCTAGAAAATGCGCTAGATACAGTGAATTTAAGAGGGGATTCCGAGGTCCTCTTCTCCTCGCCGGGTGTGTGTATCGTCGTCTGTGCACGGAATTTAGAACTTTGGTTTCTTGTCGAAAAAGTATGAATTTGTCGCTCAAAAGTAAAGCATTTAATTGAACTGAAATAACATAATAAAAGTAAAATGAGTTACGGTTTCTCCTCACATCAAGCTTTAAGTGTAGTCTAGATTGTTCATATTAGAATTGTTGAAAATAATAAACAAACTCATCAGTATAGTAATATTTATTATTGTATTATCTATAGATTTATATACTCAGGACCTACGCGCGGTGCATTCAACGTTTTTTCTAAATCGACTCCCAAAATCTCACGCCGCCTGAACATACCAGAAGGCCGGATGGCCGAGCGGTCAAGGTGGCAGCCTACCGCTCTGGGGGACCCGGAATCGAATCCGAACGGGTCGAATAATCCCCAGGAATTTTTCGGGGGGTGGTCCGTTTGGATATGTCAGGCCCCGTCCCTCACCACCCGGTCGCCCCATTGTGGGCCTGGCCGAACCCATAATGGGCCTACTAAAAGAGGCCCTCTTAGTGCCCACAGGGCGAAAAGAGTTAAAAAAAAAAAAAAAACAACATACGAGAAACTATATATTTACGTTAGAATTTAGTTTGAGAATGGAAGATGGGCAAAGATTTGAGAGGGCTTAAGAGGATGAGCGAACGTAACGAAAAGGACGGAGGGAAAATAAAATCCACTCGAATTATAAGTAACTAGCAGATAGGCCAGGCGTTGCTCGAACAAAAGTAACGGTAGCGAAGATTAAGATTATTACATTATAGTCAACCTTACCCGTTTTCACAGAATGCAAGAATTGGGTCCACCTGTTTCCAGACTAATTAGAGAATTGTTAGATAGGTCTAAAAATATGTTCGATTTCCCACAAAAACGAAAAAAACTGCATCTGCGTCTTGCACGTCGCTTTCTCTTAACAATTTCATTGTTATGTAACACTTCCATTGTTGATGGAAGTGTTAAGACTTAATCCTGTCCCTCTCCCTCGTGGGATGGAATTCCGAAAAATCCCTTTTTAGTGTGAGTCCTCGTGACATACCCTAACTGTGTACCAAATTTCAACTTTCAACTCCTAACGGTTTGGGCTCTGCACTGATCATCATCATCATCAATTCGTCTCGATTATATTTATATATATATATATATATATATATATAGAGACGGACGTGTGTACTGTACATTCAGCTGGATCTACATAGGGACTAATAGAGCTTAAGCCCTGGGCCTCCAAGTGTCAAGGGCCCACAAAAATTGATCATCATAAATGTTTAATATTTTTTCATTAACAACGAACACTTATCGTATAGTAAAGAGAGATTAACAGTGCCTTCGAAGATCAAGTTAAGTCTGGACTTTTACATATAACTGAAACATCGCCGTCAACTTATCCGCCATTTATTATTTTGCACCAAATGTACAATGATTTCATGGAAAGAGTTCATTGACGTAACTTCCAGTTTGAATCGGAAGTTCGTATATAGTTAATTGGGCCTCCTGTCCAAGGTTTCTGTATTTTGTTTCGGATTTCATCTATCTAACTCCATTCTCAAGACTTAAGAAAAGACAGTTGGATAGGCAACAGTGAGAATTTATAAGTCTACAAATTTTTTTCAAATTACAGCCCAATGATTATCAATTCTCACTGGATCCAGGAAAGTGTGAAGTATTGGTATGTCACTCCAGGTGATATACCAATAAGGTTCCAAACTGATGGATCAAAAAAGACCCAACATAAACCATGATCACACAGAACAACACTTCATGCAATTGATAACAATTAGAGTAAACAATAGATCCAAGGCTAAAATAGAATTAATACATAAAAGAATTTTATAGTTTTAAAAATAACATGACAAAATGTTTATAAAAATCGTAGAAATTTTAATATAATTAAGAGTTTAAAACATACATAATGCATATATAATAATGTACATAGGGAATTTTTAAAATATTTAAGACCTTAGATTTAAATATTATAATTGTATCTTAAGCTCAACTATCTGGACTTCCCGCACAATTCTTTTTCCTTTATATACTTCATCATTTTATATTCTTGAGCTCATTATCTTAAAATACTTTTAAAAACTTTGATTTTAATACAATGCTGTACAACTATTATATTACAAATAAAAATTATTAAAGTTTCATATCTATAATTTAAATTACACACACGTGGCATAACCGTGAACTTGCCTCTTCCAGCAATTTAAGGAACAGTAATGTATTTTGAAAGGTACTTTGTGGTTTAATCGATGAGAATAGGTGACCACTGATGATATTTCCACATTGGAATATATTATGGTAGACGATAAGTTAGAAACGACAATTCTACCACATATACATTCGCCATAGTCCCTGTCCAAGTACGACAATAATGTAGATGGCACGATCCCCGGTCCGTACGGTACGCTACAGAATTTATACAAAAATTAATTTATATATAAAGCTATTAAGGTGTTAATTAAGGTATTTATACACTTACTTATATTTCTTAATGCTAATAAAAGCACAGTCTAAAAGAGAACACACTTCAAATTTCGGAAAAGATAAATCTGCTTTGCTTCTAAATGAATTGTCAGTAATATCTAGGACTTCTAGATGTAGAGTCAATATTGATAATGGCAGATACTGTAAATTAAAATACACAAAGTTTTCATTAATTGTTAGTTGAAGTATATATTATAAAATTTGTTTTATAGCTTTGCATTAAAATTTGAATTTTGTTAACATTTTATTGGAATGTTAGTCTAATGACGGTTTAAATAAAGCATTTAATCAAGTAAAATTGATTGTATACAATCATATACTAGACTCACAACAACCTTTATGTCACCAGTAAAATGTTTAATTATAAACATTTTACTGGTGACATAAAGGTTGTTGTGAGTCTAGTATATAATATACCAGTACATATAAAGTAGTGTAGATAACCTGTTTACAAGATACAATCATATGTTACTACACAGCATTTATCGTCATTAAGTTCTTATTTACAATAATGTTTATCATTACAACTATATTTCCTACCTTATAAAACAAACCAACACACATTTTAAGGAAGTTGAGAAATGAAACTATCACAGAATTCAGAAAGATAGCTGTTATTGACATTGGAATATTCAACTCTTAACAAGTTCCTCATATTGTATCAATAAAAACTAACATGAACTAACAATAAGGGTGTGACTGTGCAAATGCAAGCAAGAATATGTGGTGAGAAGAGGTGATGTTTCATGTTCACTTTTCTTCTTAGTCTCATTAAGTATAACTACACTAATGCAAGTGAATGGGAGAAAATGGCATGGAGATGTTTGCATTGAACTCATCACAAAGAAGCTATTTGACTCTATTTTGACATTAAATGATTGATTCCTTTAATCAGGAAGATGTTTGCCAGCTATTTCTGGGTGAGAACAAACAGTAGTAATTAATTTTTCTTTTAGTGAGTCCACTGTCTTCTTCACGGAAAAAAGTCATTTTCTACATCTGTGTCAAGGCACATGCAGTGTGTTCAGTGAGAAGAGGTGAGCCACAATAAATATCAAACTGTCAGATATTTGCGAGAGCCAGAAATTTGTTCCCACCATCAAGATTTTTCATTTTCACTTGTGCACGGTTTTTCTTTATAAGAATTATATCACTCATAACTAGATTCACATCTGCATAGTCGCACCCTTATACTAGATTTTGTTTGTATTTGCACCAATAAATCAATCACTTCATCATACCTACTGTAAAATTCTAATGAGTTTGAGTGAAAAATTAAATTCATTCGTACATGTAACTTTATATGAACAGCTAAATTAATCATTTAATGTTGAGAAAAAACAAGTTGAATATATCAGGTGGTTTTCATCAGTGTGATATCCATTAGATTTATATGGGAGTTTGATAAAAAAGTGATCAAGTAATAATAATTTGGAATATATTCAAAATTAAACATTAATATATTTAGTATATTAATTGGTTTGTTGGAAAAATAAATATGATAATGCCATTACATTTATATATTTCATACTAGTCAGTATAACTATGTTAAAATTAGATTATTACAGCAGTATGTTACAGTTGGATGCAGTTACAGATTACATACTTCTCTCTAGACTAAGGTTTCCCAATGGGGTCAATATTGATCCCTTAAGAGTCAATGAAAGTTTGAGGGGGGCAGATAAAATTTTGTAAATATTAAAAATTTTACAAATTTTTTTGCTCTCAAATAAATGTAGGAAGATGCCATTTGAAAATTATGCAGACGGCTGTTATACATATATTTTATATATAGTATAACATTGTATAATATATAATATTGAAGGGCGTCAGTGGGAATCCCCCCACTCTCGACCTATTTCAGCCTAGTCATGATTTAATTAAATATAAAACAATCGAGACAGAGGAAAGCGCATTTTATAAGACGGAAATACCGTTTGTAATGATAATATATTTAATTATCTAAAACTTTGATATGTAAACACACCTTAAGACAGTTATTTCTTGCCATAAACACTTTTAAGTTTTTCAATTTTCCAAAATTCTCGGGCAGTTTCACCAATTTATTTGAATTAATTTTTAGAGAATTCAGTTGTTTGAAATGACAAAATTCTGGAGGCAAAATGGACATCTGGAAATTTTAAATGTTTTCTTCATTAATTTTATATTTACGGCTTCAAAATATAACAATTTACTTACCAAATTTCCATTTAAATTTAAATGTAGCAAAAATTTCATCAAGTTACCAGCACAGACTTCTTTCGGAAATCGTTCGATTTTATTATCCGCAATATTTAAACTACGCAAACAAAGAGAAGAAAGCGCGGAAGGTAATTCGATAATCTTATTACCGCGCAAGTCCAACGTGTGCAGATGAGATAACTTTAAAATTCTAGGATCAATTATTTTTAATTTACAGTTATTAAGACTAATGTTCTTGAGTGAATTCGGAAAACTTTTAGGATAATTTCCATTTTCGTTTACATTGAGAATTTCTTGGGGAAGCTTTTCTAGTTTTGTTGGGGGTTGAGAAAATTTTAACGATTTGTTATTTTTTAGAGCAAGGTTAAGAAACTGAATAAAAGTTTTTAGTTGAAATGGATCTGCCTGAAAAAGAAAAAGATAAATAAATATAAACCAAATTACAAAATATTTTTAGTATTATAATTTTACTATTTTATATTAAATCATCAAAGTAATTTAGCCTAAAGATAGTTGCGTACAGTTTTAATGTTTACACAAACATTAAAATCTAGAAGTTAAGATTAAGTCAGAATGGGATTCAAACTCAACTCGTGGAAGTCAAATGGATTAATTAAAAGTTAAGATACAAACACACTTTGAAGACATTTTCTGTTCAAACATTTACGGCAGATACCTTTCTGTTTCCTTTTCCTGATTAACAATACATTAGTTCATTGCAGACTGGTAAAATTATTCATAATTTTACATGGACTAAGTAATTATCTGAAACTATGAATTATGCTTCTGTATCAAGCTGATATATGCTTACTGTATAGGTGACATTTATCTAGTTACTGTATGTACTTTGTTATGTACAGTAACTAGATAAATGTCATTCATAATCAACTGTACTGACTTCAGTACAGTCATATATTTTTCTGCAGATCATCAGTTGAAAAACACTGCATTAGATAACTGAAGAAAATATACAATGCCATTTAGAAACATTGCTTTACATGCTCGTCTGCCATATTTTTTGAATAATATGATGTTTCCTATGACGTTCGTAAACGGTTGCTTTGATTAGCTTGTGTCGTGTATAGAAACAGAGAAGTGGAGCAGTGCTGAACTCTGTTTTCTGACCTCTGTCGTAAATAATTTACTTTTTCTGTCAAAGTACATTTTTCTGCTCCAGAAAGCATCAAGCGTGTTCCTATATGCAAACTTCTGATTTCCATCTCAAAATTAATTTGAATTATAAAATTTGAATTGTAGCTATAAATCATACCAAGTAAAAGGTACTTCTATTTGTTATTAAAATCACAAACCATCTGAATTTGATTCTGAATGAAAAATTTACTAGAAAATACTGTCAATACACTGGCCGGGTCAGCTAGTTTAAATGTAAAAATGACCCAAACTTTTCAACAGGCAGACCAAATTGCACATAAGTTGCAAGTAGGCAAGCCACAAATATTTTTATTCCATATATAAATGATAGAAATAGACACATTTTTGGTATAAGTGATGTGCCAAATGTATTCATGGATGAGACTTGGCTCAGGAGGTAATCATTTAGGCACCACTGGTATCATACACAAGTCAAATTGTAGTTAGCATTCTGTTACCAGATGCCATCTCTGAACTGTCTCATAAAAATGATGTGGCTTTAAAACTGAACAAGCTGATCCATAATAAATATTGATATACAGGATGAGTGGTAAGTAACTAGGCATTGAGAAATCACTATGATTTCTATGTTTCTAATGCAAAGATGAAAATTTTTTGACATGTAGCTTATTACATGGAAATAGGAAAGAATACCTTAAAATTCAATATAAGCATCAGTACCATCCACCAACTTCCACAACCAGGGGATTGTGATATGGATGGATGGTTGCTTCCTGTATGTCCTCTATCAACCAGTAGTCATTAGCTTTGAATGCAATTCTTGATTGTTTCTGGACAAATTATGACACTGCAAACCCTTTACCATACACCACCACCTCTGCACAACCATTGATTTCCATACCTGATAGCATACAGCCATGCAGCAATATGCACTTGCTCCTGAACAGACAAGCGGTCAGCCATATTTTATGCCACTGCACATGTGGTCTTCTCTCCGTCAACTATCCATACAATTTTTTTCTTTTGTGCATTGATATGGCTTGATCACAAATAAATTTTTCAATACTCTTATATAGCCTCTAAATAATGGAAATTTACCTTCACTCCTAACTGGACTGCAATTTGAAAAAAATTGTACACCGATAAATTCCCACTGTTGTCCATCTTAATCTTGAGAACAGAGTTAAATGAAAGTTGAGACTAGATATGGAAAGATTAGGGGCAGGAGGCCCAATTAACTATATACAAACAGAAGTCACATTATATCAATTTAAAAAAACTTTTCCCCAAAAGGAGTTAGATAGATGAAAGCATCACTCTCTTGTTATCGGAAAAAGTATGATGTGTAGGGGCAAAGACATTACTAATTTGAGAGTGAGAGCATATATTTTAAATTAAAAATATGATTAAAAAATTTCAGCCTGATATTGTGATGATGTCACAATAAATAATTGCTCGCTTTCTTTACAGTGTTTGGCATTTTAGCCCCAAATATCCAATGATTTTTCACTGAAATTCAAACTTTTCATGGTTGTAACCAGTAATTTGACAGAAAGAATGTAAGCATTATTATTTCTGAAATAGATAGAAAAATTTTCATACAACCGAAAAAATTGCATTAAGTGCTGAATAATAATAAAGCATTTGATATGAGCAATTTTAACATGCAATTCATTGTTATAATTATTAATTAATTAATTATAATTAATTCAAACCTATACATTTTGGTTTTTAAGAATCGGCTTCTTTTACTAAACAAATAAATAATTTCCAAATTCTGAAAAAGAATTGAATATTCATCATCAGAATCATTAAATTCTAATTTCCTAACTCTAATCAAAATATATATCATAAATGATTTTTCATTCAATGAAATTTGTGATTTTCTCCGATGATTTAAGAATTTATATTAATTAATAAAAATATTTACCTTTCTAATTAGTATATCGTGAGGTGGTTCGATAAAACGTATCGTTGTTTTTCCCAAATTCATATACAATTTAAAAATCCTTTCTATGTTACCTTGAATCTATAATATATTTAATTAATTAGAAAATAATAAAAAAATTTTTATTTTTTTAAATATCCAAAATATCTACTATTAATCAACTACACTACATTACAACACTACACATTACTACACTACAACAAACCATTCAATTTTTAATTAATTTTTCCTGTTAGAAAGATGAAATTTATGATACTGAATGCACAGAGTAAAATTAGTATCATTCATAAAAGTACAGAGTTTAACTTAAAAGAAAAATAAACAAAAGGAAAAAATCTGCAAATGATCCTCTATGTTCTGTTCTCTCTCTTTGAATTGATAATTGAATCTGAATGAAGTCTGCTCAGTTCTCTAGCAGCAAGTTTTTTGTACTATCAGCCAAAAGTTGTTTGTTCTACCTTCACTTGTTGTTATGTTACCTTCATTCCTGTAAATATGTTGATTGCAATTTGCAATTTTCTTTCCGTGAGTGCAATTAAGTGGAGTTCTGGGAAGAGCTAGATCCGACGACAATTTCATGAAAATCATCATCACTGAGAATGAGATATAGGTCTATTGGTATGACATGAAAACAAAATATCAGTCGTCATAGTAGGTGAAAAATATTTACCACAACCCAAAAAGCTGTGACAAGTTCAGTCAAATGTGGAGATCTTGCTCGCTGTTTTGGTCGATTTTGATGATGTCATTCACCAGGTATTTCTTCCAAAAGAGAAGACGGTAAATAAGGAATACTAACTATCTGGTGGTGATGAAACCTCTTTGTGATGCAGTGAGGAAGAAAACAACACTGCTTAGAGAGAAAAAGATCATGACAATGCTCCCATCCATACACCACTGCTGATAATGGAGTTTTTGGCCAAGAACTTGATGCCATTTGTTCTCGAACCTTCAAATTCACCAGACTAAATCCCAGTAGACTTCTTTTTGTTTCCCAAATTAAAATTTGGGACATTGTTTTGAAGACATTGTTTTGAATCCATTAATGCCATTAAGAAAAATTTGCGTGCGGAACTGCACGTCATCCCAAAAGAAGTGTTTCGAGAAATATTCCTTTCGTGGCAGAAATGCTGAATTTGGGGAGCACAGTCAGGAGAGAACTACTTCAAAGGTGACAAAACTGACTAACTTCTAGGTAAACGCAAACAACTTTTATTTGCATAAAATATAATATGTATTTATTTATTTATAAATACATATTAAATTTTAAAATAAGATATAGAATCTAAAGGTTCAGTGATAGGATAAATTATCTCAAATACAGAAACCATAAAATATAAATCAATGAGCAAACAGTTGCTACATAATTTTGAAAAATTGATATCAATTTTCATAGTCATCTAAGATAAGATATACATATATACAACCACAAAACACATTTATAAATTACATTTTTAATAAATAAAAATGATTACTTACCTTATATTTAATACCTGCAGGATTCTGAACTGTACAAATCATTAAATAAACATTAGCAGATTTGCTAGTGCCCGGTTCGGATGCTTTTGCATCTTGATAAACAATGAGTGTCGCCTGACATGCTCTTCGTTTTGGGAGCGAGGCGGAATGCAATCGGTGATCACTAATTTCTATTTCGCAGGCTAACTTCATTCTACAAAAAGTAAGTTTGCAATTGTTACATCAAGAATACATTGTGACTAAAGATAAATTATTATTATTATTCATAATCTTTTAAACTCTGTATGCATCTTTTTAAATTACATTGCTTCAGTAATTACTAGTGTACAAGATACAATACAAAATTACAAAACAAGGTTACAGTATAAATCAAACATAAATAAACAAACAAATTGCCTTTCTGGCAATGATGAACACATTGATTTTCAAAGATTACAAAATATCTTTATAGTAGTAAATACTATTTTTGTGCATATTATCCATGGTTGTGTTTAAAAAACAATTTGAAAAAAGATGGAAGTTATGCAATGGGGCAGATTAAACGCTGACTTTAAAATACAATTAATGAGCTATTATTTTTATTCTTATTACACAATAAACTGCACTCAATAGATACCAGGCATATCTGTCTTTATTCTGCTGTTTTGGCACCTAAACAGCAGAATAAAGATGGATGTAATGTAATGCCTGGTATCTATTGAGTGCTCTTTATTGTGTAATAAGAATAAATATAGATAAAAGATAATGTTTCAAACTGGAAGGAGCTATTATCTATTGTGATATCGTCACATTGCTGGGCTGTAATTTTTAGTCACAACATTCCCAATTTCAGTACAGGTAGCCCTCGGTTTACATTGCAGTTCCGTTCCTAGGACTGGGGCAAACCCAATCGGCGTAAAATGAACCCATATTTACAGTGAGGTATAAAGTTAGGTTTTACATTAGTGAAAAATAAGCAAATAATTTTGTTTATTAATACAATATAATACAAAATACATATATTATAAATTTAATTTTTAAAATGTATTTTATGATAAAAATAAAGTGAAATGTTTTTATTAAAAAATCTTAAGAAACACAAATGATATTTCAAAGTTTCGGGTCTCTTACATTTTTCGGAAAAAGTATCCATTTTTAATTGTTTAGATTTTTGTTTTCTTTCATTAAGAATTTCAGAATATGATCGAATGGATGCGATGATGCTCCTTTTTACATTTGCACTTTGCTCCCAATCGTTGTCTAACTCAAAAGTTCATCTGTCAAACTTTCCATAGTTGAAAGGATATGCTTTAGATCAGCCGTTTTCATAACTCTTGGAGTTTCTTCTTTTGTTTTCTTCCTTCTCTGACTATTCACAATCTAATTCTTTGTATAATTCTTCTAAATCTTCATTCGAGAATAGCTGATCATGAGCTTCAGACATGTGTGATGTAACATCTTCCAATCCCACATCACACACAAGTCTGATAATATCTTCAATTAAATTCTCCTGATGTGCTACTTCTTCAAAATCATGCATGAATGCTGGCAGAAGTTTACGCCAAACTCCATTTAAGCATTTTTCCGAAACTTCATTCTAAGCTGACTTGATGTTTTTAATGCCTTTCAAAATATCAAAAGACCGCCAATAGTCTAACTGTTTTGTCTGAAGTGTCTAAAACTCTCATCATTTCCACAAATGTATTATGGAGATAATAAGTTTTGAAGGTTGCAATAACCCCATGATCCATTGGTTGCAAAAGAGTTGTTGTATTGGGAAGCATGTAAACAACCTTGACATCCAATGATGCTCTTATTTCGTCAAGGTTTTCAGGATGTCCTGGAGCATTGTCCAAGAGAAAAAAGAGCCTTGGGTGGTAATTTATTTTCTTCATAAAAGCGAAGCACAGTAGGGCAAAAATAACTTGTGTACCAATCTGTGAAAACATCTTGTGTGACCCAAGCTTTCTTGTTCCATTTCCAATAAATTGGCAACATGTCTTTATTTAGACCATTTAATGCATGTGGTGTCTGTGAATGATACACTAACATCGGTTTAAGTTTCAAAGTTCCTGAAACATTGGCTCCCAACAAAACTGTTAATCTAGCTTTTGCAGCTTTAAAACCTGAAGCAGAATGTTCTTCATGAAAAATAAAAGTTCATGCTGGTAACTTTTTCCAATAAAGCAATGTTGAAGATTAGGTCTGGAGAATAGTTGCCTTGTTCTATATAACCCTGACATTCCTTAGGAAAATCAGCTGCCGCCGCAACATCTGCACTTGCTGTTTCACCACATAATTTTACACTACAACAGTTACTTCGGGATTTAAATCTCAAACAACCCTTGCTTCCCGAAAAAGTTTCTTCACCTCCATCTGTCTCCTTAAGATTATGAAAAATTGATTTTGCTTTTTCAGTTATAGCAGCTTGAGTCACAGGAATGTTTTTTTTTTTTTGATTTGCATCATCCATCCATAACGATAACAATTTTTCCATTTTTTTCAAAAATTTTACCTCTACCATAACTCACTTTTTACATTTACTGCCATAGACTGTTGAGCAGTGTTTAATTTTATCTGCATTTTTTACAATGGTAGTAACAGTCAATGGAGACAAGTTCAAAGATCTAAGGCATTAGGGTGTGTTTGTCCATTTTCAATTCGTCGAATAACTTCCATTTTTGTTTCTAGGAAGATAGATTGTCGTGCCTTCTTAACATGTTTAGATAACTCTGGTGCACTTCTTTTATCTGACATAATAACCCTCCTTTATTCTTGTATACGTGAGTACCTAAACATTTAGTATTTTAATATTTTATTTATCTTAATATTAATTTAATGTAAACATATAATACCAAACAATATTAAACCAAAAAAATAAATATATTCATAAAAATCTTTGTTTTAACGAATATAAACATCGTGGCTCAGTAAATACTTCAACACTGACATGAAAACCAGTCTAGAATAGGGAGAATTGGGAAGTTACATGGTGAATTGCGCAGCGGCATTATTTTGAATCGGAGACCTGTAGTGTCTTCCCCTGTACATCACACTTTTCCTGTTAACAGTACAGTCATGCTGATCATCTAACTCCATTCAGGAGAAAATTTTTGAATTGAAATAATGTGACTTCTGGTCTAGACCAGAAGTTCGTACATAAATCGGGAGCCTCGCCGATTAACTATGTACTAGATTTCCATACTTGGTCTTGACTTTCATCTACTTCACTTTGTTCTTGAGATTAAAGAAAGGATAAACAGATGAATGCCAGTGGAAATTTATAGGTTTACAATTTTTGAAAGTTTTTAATTGCATAATCTGCTCATTGTGCACTCCATTCCTACAGGTGAAGTATAATGAAGCAAATTATACAAAACTTTTATTTTTATTCTAGCAATTTTCCATGGTATATATGTCACTTAGATTATATACACAAAAATATGGTATTTACTACAATACAAGATATTTGTTTTTAGTTTTGCTTTCTAAATATTATATTTTTTGTATTATAAATACACACAGTAATCCCACCATTTATGCAAGTAATTGATTCCACAAAAACAGTGCATAAATAAAAACTGCATAAATGGAAGAAAATGTGTATATATGTATTTATTCATTTATAAATTTTAATATAAAATAAAGAATTTAAAGGTTTGGTGATAGGATAACTAATTTTATTTTATGATTTCTATATTTCAGATAAGTCAATGAGCAATTCTTTATTGTGACATCACAACAATATCAAGCTGCAATTTTTAATGGTCTTTTAAAAAAAATCATGTAATTTCTAGTCCAGACTAGAAGTTTGTATATAGTTAATTGGGATCTCCAGTTCCTAAGCCTTCCATATCTGGTCTCAATTTTTCATCTAACTAACTCTGGACAGACAGATGACTGTCACTTTTATTGGGTTGCAATTTGAAAGTTGTAGCCCAATAACTGACTGAAAATATTTGAATTTATTAAAAACTTACTGCAGAATTACATATATTTTGTTTTGAATCATTTTAGTTTGTTCCAGATCTAGTCTATTTAGTTTTTTTTTAATCTTATTATTTATAGTTGACCAGATTAACCTGTATGATTATACAGAGGTTCCTCTAACGTTCAACTTACAAACTTTCAGACTTAAGAACAATTTGACTGTACATCCAAAGTTTAATTTCATGCAAATTCTGAAGTTCTCTTGATGGTTGTGAGCATTGAAGTTGGTCTTTACCCAGTAATAAATGAATATGCAATAGAAGTAAATCACACTATCGTCATTTTTCATTTTTGTATAAATTCTGATGTTCCATTGCTGCTTGTGAAGGGGCATTGAAGTTGGTAACTTTGGATTAATGGTGTTTTCATAAAATTTTACAATTAGTGCTTCAAAAATGCATCTAAAACAGTGGTTCCCAATCTTTTTTAGGATGCGGAACACTTTTGTGAACAATTTTCTTTAGCGGAACACTTACTTAAGTTAATATGAAATACATAAGCTTGTCATCAGTTATTTTATTAGAATTGAGCAGTTATAATTCAAAATCTCTACTCATATTATTAATGCCAATTCTAAGACAGGAAAAAATATACCTAAATAACTTTAATGGGAAACTTGTGCCTGATGTTTTTTACATATTTCATTCAGTTTTTATCATTGCCTTTATCTTACTCGAAACAGTAGTACACTCCATAAGTACGAGTTGTACATATATATTTAAGTTTATGAAAATTTTATGATTTTAATTTTTTGATATTTGGCGGCTCAAATACGATTGCACACTTTCCGATTTGCGACTAAATCTGCGGAACACTTGGGAGATGCTTACGGAACACCGGTTGGAAACCACTGATCTAAAACATAGTTTTATAATGTCTAGCATAGTTTCCACTGTAATAGAGCCATACTTTTTGCATTTATCTCCACTGCTAGATTTACTACTAAGTGCATTAGATGAAAAAAAACTGTATTTGAAACATCCACTAAGCAAGTAGGTAATTGAGCATAATGTATTCTATTAAGTACAGGTACATTGACGAATCAAACACTAACAATACATGGTCATTCTGTGTGCAAAGGAATTTTCTACATTAGTTTCACTTATGACAAAATCTTGGGAATTAATCTGTTCATAAGCAGGGAGCCTCTGTGCAGCTTAATTTAGGCATATCTGGAGGCAAAAGACAGAGGGAAGTCTTGGTAATGTAACTGGCAACATACCTTCACAATATATAGATGATACAGGTTCAGGCCCTCTTCAAAGTTAATTTTTTTATCCAAATTATTTCTAAATTATTTAAATTTAATTTCTAATTATTTATGTTGATAAAATCTTTAGAAAAATTATATAGTCAATTACAGTATAAGCTACATGAAGTCACAGGGGAGGTCCCTTCCTGTGGGCTCTCTTCACTGCATCACCAAGCTCTGATGCTGCAGTGAAGTTTGAGATAATTTAGTATAAATACCAAAAATTATTATTTATAATTGAATTCTGCTCATTTGATCTTCATTAGAAATCTTGTTAATTTCTATTGAATGCTTACACTTTATTCTGGACATGTGAAAAACAAAACTCAATGCCAATTTATGAAGTATATGTGATGATAAACATTCATAACAGAAAAAGAGAGCAAATAAGATATCAGTTAGAGATATTTTCTGATTAAAAATGTCAAAAACATTCCTCTGGAAAATTTACCTACCATCCAGGATTTCTCTGCCAGTCACTCAAGTTAATATTAATAAAATAAAAATATCTATATTTAAATCTATTGGTTTTGGAAGAATTCAGATCCAAAAAGATCTATTCATTCAGATATTCCAGGCTCATTCCTATTGGTCATTAGTTTCTTTAAAAACTAAATTGACTCAGTTCCAGAGTACTTTTTGGTCAGTCGCTCTCTCTTGATCACCTTGGCTCTAAAGATCAAGATCATATCTCTTTCTAGAAACTTATTGTCATGGATGCAATTCTTTGCATCAATAACTAGTGCGATATCTTATTTCCTCTTCTGTAGTTATCGTGAATAATGAGTTTACTTTAAAATAAGTAATAAGTACAAATAAATTAATTTTTATTTTAAGTCTTATTCTTTTATCTTGTTATAAAAAGTAATAAAATCTACACAATATACAAATATAGTAAACCATTGAATACATTTAACTGGACACAAGAAATTAAGCTAAATAATTTATAAGAACTGCTCAATGTGTCCTCTGCAGATGTAGACAACTGCATACAACAAACCAACATCTCATGCACACCAGTTATTATTTAAAAACAATTTTCAACATTTAAAATAAAAAGCTTCAGTTTGTATATGTTGGTAATACAGAAGTAGAAAACAAACAGCAGTATCCATTTGGAGGGCAAATCTCAAAAATGATTTGGATTTTCAGACTTTTATAGAGGATTTTACACTTACTTACAATTACAGAATCTACCCCTAAAATACTGGCACTGAGTTCAGTTACACCACGTACATATAATTGTTTCTATTTATCTCTGATATTTATCATACCTACTTTTTTCATCCTCAAAAGACTTCTCTTCTTGTTCTATTTACATGTATAGTAATCCAGATAAATCATCATGATGACAGCTTAATTTAAATACTTATGACTTTGTAAAGCTTTCACTAATATTACACATTACTAATAATACCACAAACTCTTTTCTCTAAAAATTATTTTGAGTAATATAGAAAATATAGATTCATGTTGTCAAACACTTAAAAAGTATCTTGACCTAACAGCAGCACACCATATAATTAATCAACTTGTATTAATAGTAATACAAAAAGGATTACAAGCTGGCAAATTAACTTAATAGTAATCTAAGTTAGGATTACAGATAAATGCATCACCAAAGTAATAAACACGGATTCTTACTTGTTACTTGCCGAAAGTAGAACGTAAGCATTTGTGTGCGTTTCTTGAACTATTCCAGCTTTTATGAGTTATCTTAATGCATCACTGTGCTGATAACAATTAGTAAGTTTAAAATAAAATTCTAATTTATCATCATTGGAACTTTGAAGTAATAAAGTAAAATCTGTTCTTGGAATCAGGATGAAATAAATTAACTTTATATGAATGTATTAAGTTAAATGTAAGGAAATCCAAAAAAAAAAATAGTTTCAAATTAGCTGTTTATAAAAATTAAATGCATTTTCTGCACGTTTCTAATGTTTGTCGGTATAAAAGTGTAAGGTTAGATTGATATTTTCTCTTTTTCCATTTTTCTTCTGGGTTAATGTTACCTATGGTTCCAAAATGGCTGCTCGTCTCCGATTCCAGCAAATAGAAGAAAGGAAACAGTGGGGGCGCACGTTCTAACCTAACCCATTCTAATAATTTTGTTGGTAATAATCATGATAATATATTAGAATAGGTTAGGTTAGGTTAGAACGTGTGTCCCCACTGTTTCATTTCTTGTTTGCTGGAATCAGAGACGAGCCACCATTTTGGAACCATAGGTAACATTAACCTTCTGTTATCCACATGTAATGTCATTATCAAGAAGTTTGGTACAAGAAAAAGCTGGAGGAGAGACTTAACTTCCAAATTTCATATTCTGTTTATTATTTTTACTTGTATCATTATGCTGTAATTGGCTTCTTATTTTCCTGCATTTCCTAAATGTATTCTGTCAGCTATCATACTTTGTCATAGTGGCACATTATTCTAGGGATAAAAAGGGCAATTGCTTGGGGCCCCAAGAAAGCATTTCCCCAAAAGAAGTCCTCAACGTTGTACAGTACATGGTACTGCCATAATTCAAATTTGCCTGGGCCCCATTAAGTTATAATGTGCCACTACTTTGTTAGTATTCTCTGAGTGTCAATATTGTCCGGTAGAGGTAAAATATTGCTTTATTTGATGCCTATTTGACTACAACCAAGAAGGCAAAAATAATTATACATTTTGATTACTTCATTGTTACAAAATGTTACTTTTTTAAAAAGTTAAATGGATCTGTTTGATTGGTTGAAACAGTGCGGATTTTTACGTCAATTTGACGTAATTACGTCAGTTTTAAAATGTAAAATTCTAAAGAATGACGTCAAAATTACGTAAAAATATATACTATCCCAACCAATCAAACAGATCCATTTAACTTTTTAAAAAAACTTAATTTAAAAGAAAGTAATAACAATAATTATACAATTTCAAATTCTTAAAAGCTTATAAATTTAAAAATGGTGGTTATTATAACAATCAGTAATGAATAACAAAAACTAATAAAATAAGAAAAGAACTGCGCAACCTTCTACAGATCTCTATCCTTCAGGAAACAACTTTGAATTTTCATTTCAGCCGCCAAGACTTTCAAAACTGGTACCCGTAGCGCCATCTTACCACTTTTATTTTTTAAATAAACGAAATTTTTATTCACGAATAAACACTTCGTATTTAAAATGATTAAACTTTTATTAAATTACTTATGTAATTTAAAATTTATATTATGTTTTTTACATTTATTTTTAAAAATTAACGATAACTTAATTACTCGTGCATACTAAACATTTTCTCCAATTCGAGATCGTATAACTTTTACAGTTAGATTTCTATTAATTATTTTTTTCTGAATAAAATATTGTTTAATGTATAAATTATGATTCAGAATGGTTACAATTATGTCTTAGCTATATAGTAGCGATCAGTTGGCCAAGGCGGTGAAGAAACTACTTTAGCTCTCGGGTAGACAGTCAATTTCGAAAATTATATACTGTATAATTATTATATTTTATGCGAATACAGGATATTTTTAAATGTCTTGAAGTTCAATTTTATACAGTAGATGTAATAGTAAAATGGCCGGACGGCCGTGACAGTTAACGCATTAGATAAACGTGGCAACCTACCTCTGCGGGGGATCCGGGATCGAATCCTGACGGGTCGAAAATTCCCAGGAATTTTTCGGGGGATGGTCTGTTTGGACATGTCGGCAGGCCTGCATGTCGGTCTCCGTCTCTCACCACCCGGCCGCCCGGCGAGGCCAAAGCCATAATAGGAATGCTAAAAAGATGTCCTCTTAGTGCCCAGAGGGCAAAAAGAGTTTTAAAAAAGCCTATCGCTCTGAAAAACCCGGGATCGAATCCTATTTTATTTGCTCAAAGAATGTCATTTCCGAGACTAGTGCTGTTTTGCTTTACAACAATGCCAAAATTGGTTTTTAAAGTTGAGCGTTAGGAGAATATTTTTAACTGCGATAAAGATTTCGGTTTTCATCGAATCCTCGTAGCATTTCATGAATACTTCTTTTAACATAATCTTACTCAAAAATATAAAATTAATATTAACACTTTTATTTTTATAACCTTTGACTTTTTGTTACTGTCCATATTTTTATCATTTTCTATTCGATCCAATATATTCAGGCCAACGAATCGCTAGAAATTTGAGCCGATCTAAACTTAAAGCAGGATCCTTAATTTTCATCTCAAAATAGATTTTTTTGTGTTCTTTTTCTGAAAAATAATTTTTATTTATAAAATTTTTACAAACTTGTTTTAAAATAATTTAAATTTGAGTTTTATTTTTATCCGCTAGAGGCCGTTATGAATGTAAATCGTTTGTTTTCCGAATTGATGATAGAAGTCCTACCTGTGGAAATAATCATTTCAGAAAGAATTTATAAAGTTATGAGGTAATTTTGTTGATTATTTATTCATTTATTTAACATATTTATCAATTATATACACGATATTAACAGAAATATTTCGAATTGACACTTTAAAGGGCTCATATTATAATTTATTGGTTAAAGTAATGACATGTAAATTTACATTATTTCTACTTCATTCTTTACTTAATGTTATTATTATTAAGCAGTTAAACTGTGATTAATTTCTTTCTATTGATATTAACATTTCTGGGTAAGATGTGAACTCTGAAGGAGGGCTTTCCGCACCCCCGAATTCTAGACCCCCCTGTATGAGCAAAATACTCACTGGAACCATACCTGTATATGCGACCCTTCATGAGATATTTCCCTTAAAAGATCAGTTTTACCGTGTACTGGTATACTGCCTATTCTCCATGCGCTGCATCTGCCAAGATTCCCTGTCACTCACCTTGACAGATGCTTAACATGTCATGTACTGTACTTTGGTGTTTGCTATCACTCGCACCTCGGCACTTACGTGGGGGTGAGCTCCTGGGGGGCTGTATCTTGCAAAGGGTCATATGTAGTTGTATGGTTTTTTTTTACTTTCTTGCTCCTATGGTCTGCAGTTATGATAAGTCCAAACTGTCTTGTTCAGAGGTGTAATTGTGCCAGCATGACCCTATTACTCGGGAACTTAGGATTTGAAACCAGGTGAGTCTGACCCAGTAGCACAAGTTCTGGTCTCAAAGGCTGTGTTCAACAGACTTAACAGTTGTAATTGAGAAAACCGGTAGCTGTTACATAGCAACCTGGATCTGCTAAATGATGAGTGATGTATGCATTGGAACAGGAAGTTGATGGTGCTAGTAGCAGCTTCCACTTTCATGTGTTCCAACTTTTTTTTAAAGTTGGAGTTAGCAATTGCATTTGCATTGGACGACATCATTTGGAATATGTGTCATATTGAAATTTTAAAAATATATATAATGATTCTTAGCATCTCATTTGATATCCAAAATTTTGTTCCTGTAGAATGTTGAGAATTAATCCAATTCATAAAATCACAGTTGATTCCCAATACCTTGCTCTAATATTGTTATTTATTGTTCATGATCTATACCTATTCTATCATTAAAGTGACAAATTTGAATTTCTTAAAGTTCCAATAACAATGAAATAAAAACAAACAAAAATTTAACTTTTATTAGGCTTACAATTGAAATTATCATCATAATAAAAATTAAGAAAACTGATAAATTGTTTTGCTAAAATAACATTAATAAAAATAAATTTTTGTTTTATATTAGAGAGAGTATTATCATCAAAACATTATATTTTCTTAATGGCACATTAATGCTGTAATGAACATGTTTATATTTATATATAATATTTGTATTCTCTTGTAAGGGTGCAGCCATTTCTGATCAGTTACAGGTAGCAAAAGATAGTGTAAATGAAAGATGCTATCAAATATGGTGTCAAAACACCAAACATGTTTCAAAAGAGCGCTACTGTAGAGCGTGTTTAGCAGAAAAATACTCGACAGCTCCGGAACTGTTGGGTCTGCTGAATACAGCCAATGAGCCAATTGGATTCAACCTGCCAATCTTTTTATTTGTGGCAGAACTTTTTGCATATTCTTTCCTTTGTATGTTAAGGTTATATGTCCTTGTAAAGAAACCAAAAATATACTTTAAGAAAAGCGTTTAATTCCCTCTTGGTCACTGTTGCATTCCATACATTTATATGCAGTGATCACTTCATTGGCTCTGGCATGTCTTACATTCCTTAAAAAAATACTCTAGAAACTACTGTTTTCACTGGTGTTAAACAATTATTTCACTATTTCTTTGATAGATGGCATTATGTTACAAAAATTATTCTGAGGTTTTTGGTGAGAAAATACAGTTTATTTTTGTAATCTGACAGCATCTATAGAAATTGTTTTTAGTAGTTTTTCTTTCAAACAAATAATCAGAATTGTTTTATTTATTATTATTATTATTAATAAGTACAGTATTAAATAAATAGTTAAAAGAAATAAAATGAATAATTCAAATTATTAATAAAATATAAATAAAAAATTATTTATATTTTGGAAAATTATATATATATAATTTATTGCATATTAAAAAAGTAAATAGAAAAAAATAGTCTCTTTAATGATTTCTGCTTTTGAAGGAAACAGTTCTATTGTTTTTTGTTATTCGTAGCACTATATAAATTATAATGGTTAGTCAGTGAGAACTGTAGCTGTTGCTGTAAAAGTTGTAATACCAGAAGAAACTATTTGTATTTATATTCTCCAATCTACCAAATTTGTTGATGACACTTGAAACAAACAACAAAAGGGAAGCAAAAAAATTTATGATGACATTTTTTGTTATCTTTTATTGTAATAATCAATGTTTTCTGTGTTAATTTTTGTTAATAAATTTCTGCTTCCATTTTTGGGTGTGAAACACTCTTACGGAGAAAGCCTGACTGTGTGGACTTTAGTTTTTTACTTAAGTTCTTTGTCATTTGGTTACGGGTTCAAGTGTGTTAAAGTTTTATTGTAAATGTAAATTGGAATTTGATGTTAAACATAGCATATATTCCAGCATATAAGACGACCCCCGACTTTTCAGAAGATTTTCCTGGGTTAAAAGGTTGTCTTATACACCGGAATATATAGTAGTAGAAATGGGTGTATGGTAGAGAAACGATCAAGATGACTGAAATCAATATTATTCATTAACTTGAGAAGCTGGCAGCTGCAAATTACCAACATGGAAGTTCAAAATATAAATTTTGCTAAGAGCTAGGGATCTGTGGGATACAATGAAAGGTGTTGAACCAGATGCAAATCCTCTACAACTAATCAAAGACAAATAATCTAGAGCTGATAGAGAAACACTCAACATAATAGTACAAATTTTGAGCATAGCTCTTTAACTAGCTATTTGATAAACCAGAAAACAGCTAAAGATGTCGGAACTGATCTGAATGGGCAAGTAGGAAGAAAATGTTGGAAAAGAATATATCCTTAAGAAGGAACCTTCTTAAGGATATCTTCTTAAGAGTTGCTCCATTATAATATGGAAAATTATAATATAGTAAAATTGCCCATGGATCAGAATATTCGATTAGAAAGCAGTGAGAACAGGAGTGTTGATGTGATGTATAGAAGTTTAATTGGTGTGCTTGAGGTATTTAGCTCGGGGAACTTGTTCTGATATAGCATTCAGCATACACTGTCTCAGCCAGTTAAATGAATTTTACAATTGAACACATTGGACATCACATCAAGTATGTAGCAAGTTAGCAAATTTAGAATGTTTATTATGTTATAATAAAATTGTGCAGTCAAATTAATTTTAATCTTAAAAGAGTATTGAGTTTTGGAATCAATTTGATTGCAACTGCAGAAATTACAAACAAGAAAGTTGACTCAATAAGAATAATAAGAATCTATTGTATATCTGTTAATTAAGAAAGGTTGACACCTCAAATGTAGTTCATTTCATGTGCTCCGGTTTATCGAAATAATATAGATTAAAACTCTTAATTTTTTTTTAAGTGAACACTTTGATAATCAAAAAATATTCACTTAAGAAAATTAAGAGAGTTAAGTCTATACTTTTTTAAACCAGACCACAAAAATTTTGTTATAGAGGGGCGTCCTCTTTAGGGAGAATGTATTATAACAGTTATTAATAGTACATATTTTAATAAAATATATAATTTAAATTTAATAGCTTCAGTGTAATGAAAAGTTTTAGTTCCTTGTAAATTACAATATATATAAATAAATAGTCTAAATTATTATTTACATTATTATGAAATAGAAATAACAATAAATTGAGCTAAATATTTGTAAATTTTATGTTTACTACTACTATAAGTAATATTGTATTACTGTTTAAATGTAACAGTAATATTACATGTAATGTAATGTAATAATAATGTTACATTTAAAAAATGTTAAATTTCTCTATTGTTTTACAGGGTGGAGAATTATTGCAATTATATAAGAAAAGTATTTGTTAACACCTAAAATGTAAGTTGTTTTTCATTAATCAACAAAATAGAATAAAATATTAGAATGTTTATTAAATTGACTTTTCCTGATTCAATTCTGGGTCTTTCTTTAATATGCTGTTAGTAAAATAATGTTACTAACAGCTTATTAAGATGGGTCGTTTAATTTGGACCCATATAATATAGAAGATTTAACTGTCTTGAAAAGAGATAATTTGGGTCAATCACAGGTTTCATGGTTAGAATGTATGTCTCCCAAATAAATAAGATGTTCTGATCGATACACTAATTGCATAAGCTTGCATCTGACCACAATGGCTTACAATTATGATCCAATACTCTTTTAACTAGTTCCATAGTAAACCTATCATTTAAGATATCATCTTGGTGCTCAGATAATCTACACATTTGAGCATTCTAGATGTAGCTCTATGTAAGAAAACCCAGATACTATCAAACTATGTTTTAAGGGAATTTTGTAACCCCCTATATTTTGCACAGAACATTTGTCTCTATCCTTGCATAACATTCTATGTAAGAAAGTTTGCAATTTTATAGGGAGTATATACCCATATTTTCTGAAGACAGGTAAGGTGTAACATATGTCCCAGATAGCAGATACTTTTCTATATAAACACTATATTCCCTACATTCCTCTTTACAGCTATAGTACAAACGGAAAGCAGTCAGACTTTAGATCAGGGGTGTCAAAAATTGTGTAAACAAAAACCGACTCCGTGACTTCTTCCATTGTGTCTCAGAGAAAAAAGGTTGGACACCCCCTGCTTTAGATGGTTGAACTTTGTCAAAGTGTAACCTGCCTTTTTAACTGTAGAAAGAACATATTCCAATTTTCTATCCATCAAGTGTTGGAAGGAGGAATATAAATAGCCTACTCATAATGTTAATTATTACGGCACTGAGAGCTGTGCTAACGTAATGAGGTGGTTGGAAGGATGCCAAAGAAATTACCGTAGGAATTGAGCACACATGAGGACATGTGCAAAATATACTATGACAGAGTTATAATTACGGATAAAACAGCTCATCAAAATAGACCTGACACCGCTCTCATTGACAAATGCAGTAAGGTTGCTTGCTTATATAAAAGACATTTCTGTTCCAAACACTCATAACATAAAAGATGCTCCCACTGAAAAAATCAACAAGTACACTCCACTTGCTCAAGAAATAAGACAGATGTGGAGGATGGATAAGGTATTTACTATACCTGTTGTCCTTTCTTCTAATGATGTTATAATGCATACACTATACAAAAGTCTAGAAACATTAAACCTTAATAAAAAACACATACATGGCACTACAAAAAGCTGCAATATTGAACATTTCACATTGTTAGGAAGTTTCTAGATATTGACATACATACAAATAACATAGCTTAATGTTACACTTGTTTTGGATAGCTATGCTTTGACTTTAATCAGGCATAACACTTGGCACCAGTATCAGCTGAGCATGAAATTTGCACCTTAATAATAATAATAATAATGTGTTGTTTACTTGCAGTTTATTTGTATCTAGAGAGAAC
Organism: Centruroides vittatus; assembly: GCF_030686945.1. Taxonomy (NCBI): domain Eukaryota; kingdom Metazoa; phylum Arthropoda; class Arachnida; order Scorpiones; family Buthidae; genus Centruroides; species Centruroides vittatus. Next base: position 192,434 of record NW_027121260.1, read on the forward strand.
CTCATAGATTTCTAGATAGGTTTTATAAAAAGTAGAGTAGAATTTTTCAAAATATAACCCAAATTATTTTTAGAGTAGCTCAAAAAGTAGTAACTCATCCAAATATCTCAATCTGCTACTTGTAGTCCAATCTTCAATTCTGAAACCCAGCTGTATTTTATAAAAAAGAGTAGTTCATATATAAGATGACATCTGAAAATCTGTAATTGTAAAAGCAAAGTCATATTGACCAGATTACAGTTGATCTTAGTCTATTGTTCTCTTATAGTATGGAGGCACTTTGATATAAATGAATGAGTTAACATATGCATATCTCAGTTTGCACAGCGTTTTCGCTTCGGATTACAAAGGAGTCATATTTTGAACTAACCAAATTCCTTAATGTGTAAGAGCCGCCGCAAACTAGCATTTTGCGAGAGCAAAATGCTAGCAAACGTGCCCTAGCACAACCGATGACGTCAAAGGCTCCGCCCCTCTCTTCTTGCTCACGTGGTTTTTCCTTTGCTAGAGCAGCGATACGAGAGTACTCTCGCTGTTCACAGAATTCAACAACGAAAGCATTACCCTAGCAAGAGAGAGCAGCGGAAAATGGATGACTACATAAACATGCCACACGTCGAAAAAGAAATAATAGAATTTTATCGATGTATGTAAATTACATGATTAATACATTCAGTATTGAAAAGAAAATGGTATAAACGTTGTATATTAAAATAGTTATTTATAAATAGGCTTAAGCCTAGTTAGGCTTAACTAATAGGCATATTTTTTCCATGCTGTTTCAAAGTTTGGAACGAAAACTGACAGATAAGTTTCGTCAGTTATAATAACTGATGGAACGAAAACCGACAAGTATAGGTTATAATAAAATCTTTGTTCTATAGCCAATCCACATCTGGATTCCACGTCATGTGGACTAGTTACGCGAGCAAACGTTGTGTAGTTTGCGGCTGCTTCGTGCTCGAGTAGCTCACCTAGCAAAAATGGCCCATAGCATCATGGGAAAAAAGGCAGGGCTTAGGAGCGCAATCGAGAGTACGCTAGCTCTCGCTTCCTGTAGTTTGCGGTGGCTCTAAATCTCTCATATATCCAGCTGGGACAAAAGTACAGTTATGAACTAATGGGATTTCTAACTATTTGAGTTTGAATTAACAAGGATTTCTTGTGTGTGCAACCCATATATATATATATATATGGGTTGTTTCCTTTGTATTATCTATATATATATATAATGAAGTAAATATTATAACTTGTATTATAACTTGTTTTGGTGAATTATAAAATGTTTTTATAATTATATAATATAATAATTGTTTATTTATTATATAGATTATAATGAGTGATGATTCTATTCACCGCCTTGAAAGTATATCTAACCAAGCAGGTGGATTAATCATTAAGAAGAAAAATACTGACGATGCTGACACTTTTAAAGTTCCAAGAAAATCTCTTCTTGGGTTAGATGTTTTAGCTGCAAAAAAGAGAAAAGAACTACAGGAGCAAGAACAAAAACATTCAAAGATTTTATCGTATAAGGATGATTGGGAAGATGTTGAAGATGATGATGAAAATGAAAATTCAAGAAAAAATATTTCTCGTGACAGGTAGGTAGAAAATTTTTTAATATTGATATAAGTTAAAAACTGATCAAAAGCATCCATGTTTAAAAAGTCCAGAGAACATATATTAAAATAGGGAGATATTGTAAGATAATTAACTGTAAACATAAAAATGAAAAATTCAGTTAGTTTCTGAGTAAAAACATGAAATACTAGAAGCATTTGCTAAAACGAAAACCTAAACCAAAAATAGAGAAGTAGATGCAACAGATAGATGCTCTGTTCTTAGCATTTGAGAGAAAGGATAACATTAGCTTTGTTCATTCAAAGATTTAAAACAAAATTTTTTTACTTGTTGTTATGATAGTCATTAGATTTGGCTATAATAAACTTTGTTTTTAGTGAGAAGCCTGTAAATTCTATCCAGATTAAAGATGTTTTCATTGAACATTGGATTTTATTTCTATAGCTATTAGCTCTTTTCTATAGAAGACAAAAACTGTGTTTTTTTTTTCCTATCTTGCTTTTAAAACTACATGATGTCTATACAAGAACTTTTTCTTTTGTGACAATTGAACAATGCAAAGAATTTGTTGACATATTTACTTACATGACAATCTTTATTGCTATTCAAGATTTGGAAAATTATAGTCTGATATCACCATAATCTTACTATAATACATGCTAATCTAGTAAAAGAAAATAGAGATTTTTTTTGAATTGTTTGGTAGTTTGCAATCTCACAATTTTATAATAGACAATTTTTGAAATCTCTTGAATAGGTTTTCTTCTTATACAATTTGGTAATTATTTCTAAGCTCTCTCTCTTCTCAATTTTATTTACAATTGAGATTTCTTAGGATAGACATTTCCAAAACACGAAGAATTTTTGAATGGTCACCCATATAAAAAGTGCTATAGACAGAAAAATCATAGGTCTACTTACCGACTCTCCACCATTCCAGCTGTCATGGAACTGCACATTGAACGGTGAATCCACACATAGTGTATCACATGACCGTGTTTTGGTGTGACTCGGTTATGTGATTCGGTTACCTTTCATGCATTTTTGAACAATTTATTCTTCTCATGGATAAATTTGTTCTTTTGCACTGCTCTATCATGTGATGCCTGCAATACCTTGCAGGCATCACATGATAAAGCAGTGACATCTTATTCCTAACACGTGATTACTTTTTTTATGACTCTGAACAGCTCATGGATCATGGTTTGATAAATTTTGCTTTAGTTATACTTCTGTAACACTATAACATTTTATAACAAAATCCACTGAGTTAAGATTTAAAGTTACGATTCTTAAAACTAAAAAGATTTCATAATATAAAAATTTTTTAATATTTGGAAAACTTGACTCAAATATTCTTACTTTTTCATATGCATGTGCTTTGCATAAATTTGATAAAACATAATGTTTGTACATCAGCAAAATAGAAAATAATGAGTTGTGGTCCTAAGACCACATAGTTTAGTTCATTGTCAACCTTTTATCTATCAAACAGGTTTATTGTGGTTGGGATGGTCAAGCAGTAGAATCCAAGCCTCAAGGACTTGATGTCAGAGGGACCCAAATCTAGAAGAATTGCTCAGGTCTGCAGGACAGAAATGGCATTTTTGGTTTGGTGAGCGAGAAGAAAAGACATGGTGAGAGTAGGTTCTGAAGTGTGGCAAAGGGTGAATTTCCCCTCTTTGTTCTTGTGTTGTGCATATCACGAAGAGTGGGTGTGGGAAGTTGGCAGAGAATTAAGGTAGTATTGTGATAGCAGTGTGTATTGAAAAGAACTTAAGGATGTTGAAATAGACTTTTGGTTTGTTCATTAGAGTTGTAGAGTGTGTTTACTTTATTCAGATACATTTTCCTTTGTATCTACATGGGAAACTCTCTAAGCTTTTAACAACTTTCCCACAGGATTGCAAATTGATCTTAATGGAAAACAGAATGGCAGAGAATTTTACTCAGCTGTTTATTAATCTGTTCTTTTAGAGAATTTTTGTAAAGTTAATTTTCTTGAGTTTGGGTCTTTTGTATTCTAGAAAGTCAGTAAAATAACAGTTTTTAATGATTATACAGCTGAAGTCTGCTTGAAATGTATCCTATAGTTTCAAATAAATAAATAAATGTTCATCAATCTCTGATTTCTCAATAGTGTGTGATAAGTCCTAGAAACAGCTTTTTATAGTGCTCAGATAATTAATCATTAAATTTTGTTTTTAACTATTAACAAAATTAATTAATTAATTAATTATTATAATTTGTAATATTGTAGGCATTACCGATCTTCAAGAATTGAGACACCTTCTCATCCAGGTGGGGTCAGCAAAGAGTATCAGATGAGATTGCATCAGCGTCAAGATAGAGATCGAGAAAGAGGAGTATATGCATCTTCTAAAAAAGACAAGGCTAGAGATTCTAATAAAAACAGATATAAAGGTAGAAAATGCATTTTAATTAATATCTCTATTTAATTTTCATGAATTTGAGATTATTGTTATATTTTGTTATAGAAGAGGGAGAATCTAGATATCACAAAGGGAGAGAAAGAGAGAGATCGCCAAGATCAGAAAGATATGGAGAAAGATCAAGTCGTTACTGGGATGAAAGTCCAAGAAGAAGAGAGGAACCACCTACTCCCAGTATACAACTTAAAGGTAATTTCATTTAAATAAAGATAGTACATTTAAAATGTGGGCAAGATAATATTTCTCAACTTATCTTTTAATACGTTGTTATTTCTTATATTTATACATCACACTAATTACCATAGAATGGTATTTCAATAACTTCTGTATTTTTCTACTGTTTTACATAAATGACTGTATACACTCAGACTTCTATATTAAAGTTTTATATTATGAATTCTTTTTGTGAAATAGTGAAAATGTCTTTTTTTACATTTAAAAGTGTTCCTATTTAACAAAGTTTAAATTTTATATACTAAACTCTTGAATGCCAGATGAGAGTATCTTATTTTTTATACACTCGAACCTGTTTTTGTGCGGTCGATTTTTGTGCAATTTTTTATTTGTGCGGTTTGTTTTGTGTGATTTTTTGTGTGCGGTATATGAATTTCAATCAAATTGGTATACTGCACAAAAATAATTGCACAAAACACATTGCACGTATAAAAAATCGCACAAAAAAAGACCGCACAAAAACAGGTTTGAGTGTATTGATAAATGTTGACTTATTTTAGTAACTGTCATATTCAGATTGTCATTATAGCATGATACAATATCTGAAGGCAGTTGTAATGCACTCCTAAGGATGTCAAAACATCTGTATTAAATAACATTGTTTCTGATATATCTAAAACTTAGAAATGGCTTCCATCAGCAAGAAAATATTTCATGTGGAAATTTGGAAAATAAAGTTGGAAATGTTTAAAGTAAAATAACATTTGGCTTGAAAAAGTCTGTATTTTTTTTTTTTTTTTGATCTGCTTTTTTTAACATAAATATTTAAGAGTGATTCTTATTTCAATTATAATATTTTTTCTCGATTTCAATAAAAATACTATTTCTTTAGTTTGATTTTTCATATAAAATGTATGCATTACACTCTTTTGTTATTAATGTGAGTACAACTATGTGTTTATAGAGAATAAAATACTGTTATAGTTTACTGTTTTCTTTTCACTGCTAATGCAGTTTCCATTTAACAAATATTCTATACAAATTCTTGTTCTGCATACAAATTTTTTGAGCAGAAGTTTGACTCTGTTTACATTATACAGAGTGAGATTTTTATCTTGAGACAATGAAATAACTTAATTGGATTTCATTATTTTGGAAAAAGGTTTAGACAAAAGTTGTAGGGTTTCAGAGGGGCAATCAATTGGTGATATTGGAAAAAAGACTTGACCTTCAAAGTCATTTGAAGGTCAAGTTCTTTTTTACAATGGGACATATTTGACTCCAGCAATGGAAAGGGTGGGAAATTTCACAATCGGCCACGAATCCAAATTTGACCTCTGAAGGTCATGCGTGAGTATGACTTCAGAGGTCAAATACTAGCTCTTAAAGAAGATGACCACTCATTACCATTAATGACCATGTTCATGAATCAATGACATTCAGTTACTGTCAATGGCCAGTCCTAAATTGTATTTGTGTTACTTAAATCACTAATGGCCATTAATTAATGAGAATGTGTTAGAATAGTCTTAAATAATTAAAATGATTGAAGTTGATTAATGTTTTGGCCATAAAGGTTCATTTTTTCTTATGCATGTGTCTTAAAATGTAAATGTTATTGTTGCATAAATTTATGTCCATGTCATTACTCTTGGGTAGTGCTAAAAGTAGTGAATGCTTTTAAATATCAAAGTAATAAGATCGTCAAAAAACGTAAATTTTACTTTCCTGTCTATTTCAGTAATAAAAAGTATGGTATCTCGTTAGATAAAGCTTTTAACCTTAAATTAATCTTGATTTTTCACCTAGACCTTAAGGTCAAGGGTATATTCGATTGTGAAATTTCCTGCTCTTTCCATTGCCAGGGTCAAAAATATGTATTTCCATTGAAAAAGGACTTGACTTTCAAATGATTTTGAAGGTCAAGTCTTTTTTCCAATATCACCAATTTGATTGCCTCTTTGAAACCCTACAACTTTTGTTTAAACCTTTTTCCAAAATAATGAGATCCAATTAAGTCATTTCATTGTCTCAAGATAAAAAAAAACACCCTGTATACATAATATGTATACCTAATTCTGTTTTTACACAAACTTTTTTAAACGATTTTGATTTAACATGACTTAAAAAGAATAATAATTTGTCAACTATGATCCTAAGGAGGAACAAACTTTAAAGTTTTAACATGAGCTGAAATTGTTAATGTCATCTTATGTAGAATTATATAAAGACCTAGACACAACACAAACCTAGCCATTCATATGGTATAGAATAACTGAATTCAATTCATAACATCATCACCACAGGACATTACTGCTAATGTTGTTCAGGAGTTCACGGAAAGAACTTCACCTGTGGATGAAGAACACGATAACCAAAGCAGTTTGAATGATAGCAGTGACATTGCAATTATATGCAAATGTATTTGTTTATTGTCAGAAAGTGACGGCAAATAAAATCCTTTGCACTTAATCCTTAAACACCTATTGCTGAGAAATGTTTATTAATTAAATGAAACACTAACGTTTTCAACCTAATAGAATAGGCCATCTTCAGGTGTAACTGAATTTGAACGTATTTTTAAAAAGTTTAACATTCTAACGACGGTATGTTCGAACATTTTACATTTAAATTTAAAACAAGAATATTAGATAAATTAACAAATAAATAAAATAAGATATATTAAATAAACTAAAACAATAACGATATAAATACAGTCGAGTCCGCATAATTCGACACCCCAAGGGGAAGGAAGTGAAAATGTGTCGAGTTATCCGATGTTGACGACTAAAGTGAAATTGGAAAAAAAACACAAAACTACAATTAGGAAAATATAGTAGTGCAATCTACTGTACCTCTCTGACCATCTGTCACTGGCACTAAAGTTGATTTCTACTCCAAATACCCCAGCAATTTCCATCGCCTTTTGTTTCAGTATTGGTCCTGAAACAGGAAGATTTGATGAATGAATTTGCTTAAACAACGTACAAAAGAATCTTCAACATCTTTGAACGGCGACTTTCTCTGGCGTTTTTGAGACAGCTGCAATGAAAATCCAAGAAACAGTTTCTTAATTTCCTTTTTTTTTCTTGGAAATTCCCACCAATGTTGTTTTTGGGAAGTTTTTCTTTGTTTTGCAAATTCAGTTTGCTAAGTTTTCTTACATTCAAATTCAGAAACAAGTTTGTATTTTTCCTTTAGTGGAAGCATTGTTAGCTTCCACTCAGTTAGCTTTTGGACACTCATTTCTAACAGAAATGTGAAACATGCTACAAATAATGCCTACATGAGAAAATGCAAAATCAGATTCAGCTGTGATGTTGATATAAATTGTATATTTTCTTTTTGTTTATCTGTAATTATTTTACATATAAAAATACATAAAATTTTAAAGGCATTTTTATTAATATGTATATATTAATAAATAAGTCGACTCCGCTCCTGAAAAAAATGAGTTTACACCGCACAGTGCAGTGTAAACTCATTTTTTTCAAGAGGGGAGTCGACTTATCGGACGTCTAAATGAATGGGACAGCAAAAGTATGTCGACTTATCCAGTGGTGACAAGTTAAATGGTATTGAGTAAACCAGAGTTTTTTAACATTAATGCCTATGTAAGTCGGCCGGGACCACAGAAAACTGACTACTTAACTGACGGTGTTGAGTTATACCTAAGTCGACTTATGCAGACTCGACTGTAATATAATAAAATACATAAAAATGCATCAAAGTATAAGAGCAGGTTCAGACTAAGAATTTTTACATTTTAATTTTTCTTTTATGTAGAATTTCCATGCTGAAGCTAGTCCATTTCATCCCTGGCATTGATACAATCATTCTTTAAATTACTTTTATAGATTTCTTTGTTCATTGTTAACAATGGGAAACACATGACCCAGAGGATAGTCGCCTCATTCCATTTAACTACAGATTCCTCTGCTTGTGCCATACTTGACAAAGTATGGCACAAGCAAAGGAATCTGTATTTAACTCTTTTAAATGATTAATTCTTAATGAAAATTAATAGTGTAGATATTTGAAAGCCACTTGCCTGTATATAATTCTTGATTTGATTTAGTAGGCTTAAATAGCCTGTTAATATAAACTTTGCATAATCAAAAATAAAATTTACAAATCTCATAAAAATATAGATAATAAATGAATTTTTTGATATCTATTATGATTTATTTGTTGTTTTTTAAGTAAGATATATTTGTAAAAACCATTAAGTGAAATATTTAAATATACTAAAACTATTTTTAATTTACAGATACACCATCCAGATGTACTTGGGATGATGATGATCCAACTCCATCGCGCTTTTCAACTTGGGATTTACCCACACCAAATCCACGTAAAGATGATGATCATATAAATTATTCAGAAAAAAGGTAAATAATATGAACTGAAATGTCATATATTTACATTCAATTTTTATATTAAGCAAATAAGTTGTTTAATTATATTGAACAACTTATTTGCTTATTATATTGAATGAATTTTACAGATCCTGTAAAATCAATAATATCTTGTGCTTATAGTTATAATTTTCTCTCTATTAATTAACTAAATGCATCAGATATGGATTATCTGCTATAAGTTAATTCAAAAATAAAGAAGTAAATGTTAGTAAAAATGAAAAATTAAACAAAAACATAAAAATATAAATTGCATTCAGTTACGAAAGTAAGAAATTGCATTTTTAATGGTTTTTAAGGAATTAAAGTATGGAGACTCTAACCAATGGAAAACAGTAGCTATAACAATGGTTTTTGTTAAATGAACACTGAACTTTTGTGAGATAAACATGATTATTTCTAGACAAATATTAATGAGATATTATTCAGAAACATTACTTAATCTAAATATGGACCGTTTATTTTGAAAGTGGTGTAAGTCCCACTTATGGAAAAAATTGAGAAATCACATAATATACCAGGGATGGACAAGCAAGAGTTCAGTGGGAGCCGAAATGTAGGTTTTGCAAAATGCATGGGAGCCGCAGTTCTGTACTGTCGTGGCAGATAGTATGGTAAGGTGTGCAATTTTATTATATAATATAAAGATAATATAAAACAAATATTGAATTTTTTTAATAAACATATTTTTACAAAATTATAAAAATAATAATAAAAAGCAGAAATTAACACTTTCAGCTGCACTTAGCTGCAGCTTTCACTTAGAGCTGCATGTAACTCAAAAAGAGCCACATGCAGCTCTCAGAGCCGCATTTGCCCATGTCTGTAATATACATACAATTTTGTGTAAATTTTTTATTTATTCATTTAATTTAATATAATTTAATGTTTATTGATTTAAATTATTGGAGGAACAATTTAGTTAAATAATGTTATTTAATATACATAGTAATAAATTATCACAAAAATTCTAAAGATTTAGAGAAAAAGGAGAAAATCTTAAATAAAGTGGTTTTTGACATGTCGTCATTTTTCAAATGATTATACTTGAAATCTTCTTTTAGTATAAAACATATTAGTTGATATATCACTTGACAATATCCAAGCAAGTGTATTAAGAGATTCTCTTCCTCTTTGCTACCGCAATAACTACAAAACTTTTCTCTTGATATATTTATCTGGTAGTTCTTTAACATAATCTGAAATTTACTAAGTTTAAGTTGCATAATGAGGCTTTTTGTGGAGAAATTAGTCTCACAGATTAAGTAGTTTCTTGTACACCAACCCAGGCACGTTTCAAACAAGTTAACTTATTTATCTGAAGTAGACGATATATCCTGATTCCACAGCTGGTCTGACTTAGTTTGAACATTTAAGTGAGTTCTCAACAATGAAGCTGATCGAGTTGAAAACAAAAAAGTGTAACCCAAGCTAGCAAAAATATTTTTAACTGAAACAGGCCAACTTTTCTTATCAGGTTTGACTGCTGTTAACAAAACATTATAAGTCATTCAGTGCAAGTCGTATGAAAGTAACTCCATAACTTTTGACTAAAACAGAAGAATAGCCTTGACAAATTTCAATTCCAATGGAGGTCTTCCCAATTCAAGATGAACTGCAGAGCTTGAAGCTGAACATTCTATTTTAAAAAGTCTCTTAAAATATTTCATCTGTACTTTTTCTAGTTTAGACAGAAACTTCAGTCTGCAGACTTGGAAATAAATAAGTCATCTTAGAACCAATAAAAGCATCAAAAAGTTTAAAGACACTAATAGAACTTAACCTCATTCGTTTTTGTATAGTAAGCATATAGCCTGTCTTATTCTGTATGTCTTTGGCTATTAAATCGAAATGATGATTATACACACTGGAAGAAGAAAAATGTATTCCTAGGTACTTAAAATACGATACAAAACTAATTTTAATATTATTCACAAATATCTTATCAGATTTAAGTACCGTATTTTACGGATTATAAGACGCACTTTTTTCTTCGAAAAATTGCTTCCAAAATTCAGGTGTGTCTTATAGTCCGTAAAATACGGTATATGCCTCCATTGGGAAAACCATTCCTTTCGTTTTTTGTAAGTTAACTGTAAGATCATTTCTTTTAGCATAATTAATTAGCAGAGAAAGTTTTCGTTGCAAATCCATTTTCGAATCTGCCAGCAGAACTACATCATCAGCATACATTAATTAAGCAATGCAGGTCAACGGATTCTCCAAGAGCAAATCCCGACGTTTCAGAGGTAGAAAATAATTGTGGTAAATCATTAATAAATAATATAAACAACAGGGGGCTTAAAGGTTCCCACCACCAGCTGTGGAATCACCACCACCGCCACCCTTAGTATTTGCCAGATTGCCTCTCACGTGATATCTTGTGTTACAAAATATATTTTTAAGTAGTTTAATGAATGAAGTTGAAACTCCTAGTAAATGTAACTTTTCCCATAAAATATTAAAATTGATTCTATCGAAATCTTTCCAAATCCACAAATATCAAATAGATTTTTTGTCTTTTTCTTGACAAGACATACTGTATTAAACCGTTATGTATAAAGACGTTGTACATGGTCCCCTTTTCCTCTAAGAAATGCTCCTTGAAACTGGAAGATAACATTAAATTCTATTATCCATTGATTCAACCGATCTGCCAAAATTCCAGTGAACAACTTTCTGAAGGTATTCAACAATGCTGTTGGACGATAGTTTTGAGGATTTAGTTTGTCTCCTTTCTTATAAATCATTTGCAACAACACATTTTTCCAATGCTCAGGAAATTTCGATGTTTCCTTAATCTTGTTAAATAGTTTGAGTAATTCTAAACACATTTCATCAGGTAGGTATATTTCGGAAAGTAATTTCGTTTTTTTCTTACTAGAGGAATTAGATGTATTTTTACCAGCCAATTTTATTTTAAACCACATTTTTATTATATACTTCGACAGCTGACATTTTAAGGCTTATTTGTAAAAAATTTTGTTTGATTCTGTACAATTGTTTTTTTTTTCGGTGACTCGTCAATAGGGATTGCAATCCAGCAGTGTTTTGAATCCAGCTGGATTTTTGCTGGATTGAAATCATTCCAGCTGGATCCAGCGCGGATCTAGCGTGGATGTATTTTTGGTGCAATGGTGTTATCTGTCTATCTATCTATCCTGCAATTTATGTTTTTTTAATGAAATAAAACATTTTTAAAAAATACTTAAGAAGCTTTTATTATTTAGACTGGTTACTAAAAATCAGTAAAACTTCTTACACATTTAGATAGTAAACTTAACTTTGGTTCAGTTTAACACTTGAGATAGAGATAATTAACTTTAAATGTTTAGTTAGATTATAATTATAATGTAATCTTTAAGTTAAATAATAGCAAAGGCAATTTTACTGATTAATTTATATTAACCCTTTCCCGGCCAGGGTACCGATCTATCGTTACCTTATTCGTTTAGCAAAACGGCCAGGGTACCGATTGATCGTTACCCTGTTAACAATCGATTTTTATAAAATTTATCGACAACAGATGTCAGCACTTGACGGCATCGTCTTGTTTATTGTTCATTCTACATATTTTTGTCCAGGTGGTGTTTTGTCGACTTAAAAAATTTTAATTATCGATTATTTTTTCTTAATTTTTCATTTTCTGATAATTTTTTATTTTATTTTTAGCATATTCATGCAATAATATTGCTATAATAAGTTGATTTATGCTATAATAAGTTTATTCAGCTATAATATGTTAATATATCGTAAATATTTAAGTTATGACCTTCAGTTCTGATATTTTATATATTTTTTTTAATTTTTAATTTTTAATTTTTTTTTAAATCTAAAATATTAGCAAATGTTACATCTATTGCTATTGGTAATCGTATGTTTATTACAAAAATATATAGTCTTGTTTGATATGAAATGAATAAAGTATATTAGTTAATTATGTTAGATGAAAGCAGAATAAAGTTCAGATTTCAAACAAATGTTTGATATAATGTGCGATAATTTCACAACGAATAAACGTACGTGCATAAATGTAATATCAAACTGTACAGAACAATATTCTACGTCATTCTGGCTCAGTGACAATAAGAATAAAGTAACCAGACAATGTTAATTTTGACAAAAAGTAACAAATTTTCAAGTTTGAATGTCAATTATCATATATTATTTTTTTTTCTCATAAATTTTTCAAACAAACTTTATTGAAAAATGTCGTATTTAAAACTAACTATATTGATAAATATATGTGATTTTTTTCATATGAATCAAATAATAATTTAATTTTTGGTGAATTTTTAAAATAATATTGCCTGATTTACCTATTTTGACCTTGGCCGTTTTACAAAATAAGGGGGCGTGGCAGACGGCAGGGAAAGGGTTAATATATTATAATAATGTAAGGACGGATAATCAGTGGCTAAGTGGCTATCAGTCTTACCAGTTTTCATATATAGGCTCTACATATTAGTCTGTAGTTATTTATAAGTATATAAAACTATGTACTGGAAGTAGAATAAGTTAAATAAACTACACGTTTATCAATCCATCAAAATTTAATAAAATAATAACGTTTTCAATCGTTTTTAACGATCTTCCTCGGTTACAAAAAAAAAATAAAACATTAAATATAGAACATAAAATGTGTTCGGAATAAATATAAAAATTAACAGAAAACGCCCAAACAGACAAAATATAGATAAATAAACAAAATAAATAGCGGAAAAAATATATACAGGGTGTTTTTTTTTAAACTGACGGTACTCAGAAACATCTGTAGAGCAATCTAACAGCCGGACTGTCGCCAAATTTGGGAGAGTGACTAAGGATGACATGAAAAAGAGATAGAATTTAGGTACTACTTTTTTTCTTCGCGGAAGATTCCGCGAAGAAAAAACTAGTACCTAAATTCGCCGGTAGAGGAGGATTTGGCGCTGTTGTAGCGAAAAAGCTACCAGCACTTCACTGAAGTAAGGGTCATCAGTCGCTTTTTTCCACTTGCATGGCCGCCTCGCTCCCCGGATCTAACCCCATGTTACTTTTTTCTGTGGGGTTACTTAAAGTCCAAGGTCTATCTTAGTAGTGTCCCAAACTTGATGACTTTGAAGGACAACATTTCTCGAACTGTGATGAACATTCCTGCAGACATGTTACGTTCGGCCATAGAGAACATGGTGTTCAGGATGCAATGCGTTGTCCAGCAGGACAGTGATCACATTGAAGAAGGGAGAAGGTTATTTGCTGATTAATTAAACTTTCGTTATTACACCGAAACCTCTCTCTGATTATTCATTCGTGTGTTTGTTAATTGCAGCTGGATTTTATGCAGATCCTTAGCTGTTTTTCTACAACAGCGCCAAATCCACCCCTACCGGCAAATTTTGGTACTACTTTTTTCTTCGCGGAATCTCTTTCCAGCATTGTCCGTTAATAACATTAATTAATGTAAAAGGATCTCCACATGGTAGACAATGAGTCCGCATCTCTATGGTTTATACAACCAGTTGTCACGTTTGCAGATTTCCAATCTCTCAAGATGTTTGACCGTTTGCCTATTCGTCGTCGTTTTTATAATTGTCGCTTTATCCCATTGGACGTTAACATCCTTCTGTCTTTCGTATGATGCCAGTGCAGTGTTGTCAAGGTTCTTAATGATTGTATATTTGTGCTCTTGAGCCTTTGTTTTAAACTGCGCATCGTTGCACCAACATAAACAAGCTTGGAATTGAAACGTTGGTTGTGTAAAGGCACCGAATATATACCCATTGTTGAATTCCGATTCTCTTTTTTTTTATCGTTTCTTAAAAATTGGAAAACAGTGGGATTACGTTGGTATACAATACGAAAATTATCAGACCTGGCAGTACATCTATGTATCTTGTTTAAAAAAATGGGATGTAATTAAGCACTATTCTTTTTATATTTATTCCAAACACATTTTATGTTCTATAGTTAATGTTGTATTTTTTTGTAACTGAGGAAGATCGTTAAAAGCGATTGATTACGTTATTATTTTATTAAATTTTGCTGGATTGATTAAAGTATAGTTTATTTACAAGTAATTTAATTATTAGTGTTAGTAAAGTAGTGAGTAAGTAATTAGTAGCAGTCTAGTAGTTAGCAAAGTGGCAACGCAACGACGTAGACTTTTGCGCAATTATTTAGAAAGTTAATTGAGTATTTGCGGATCCGCAGCGCTGGATCCAGCACTTGGTGCTGGATCCAGCAGGCCGAAGAATGCGCTGGATCTAGCTGGATTGCTGGATGAGGGATCCAGCAATTGCAATCCCTACTCGTCAAATATGGAAAATCAAAAGCATCATTTTTGGCATATTTTGCTTTTTTATAACTAAAAAATCAAAATGCTGTTCAAACAAGAAAAAACTTGTGATACATGTTTGGAGAAGACGTGCTGAGAGAAAGACAGTGCCAAAACTGGTTTACAAAATTGCATTCTGGCAATTTTAATATCAAAGATACACCACATTCTGGATGGCCATTTGAAGCCAATGAAAACAAAATAAAGGTACCAATTGAAGCAATTTGCTGTATAACAACACGTGAAATCACTAAGAGATTAAATCTGTTAAATTGTACCGTTTATTATTACTTAAAACGAATTGGTTTCGTTTCAAAGCTCGATATATGGGTTCCACATGTTATTAACAAGAGATGCTCTCTATGGTTGGATTTTAAAGAAATTTTTTTTTGAGCTTTTACCAGACAATTTAACAATTGATTCGAAAGTGTACTGCCATCGAGTAAACAAATTGAGTAATATCATCAAACAGAAATGGCCAGAATTGATCAACAAACAAAGTGTAGTGTTTTACCATGATAATGCCAAATTTCACACAAGTTTGGTAACTTGTCAGAAACCGTTATAGCTTAGATGGGATGTGTTATCACACCAACCATGTTTGCCAGATCGGGCACACTCAGATTATTACTTGTTCCGGTCTATACAAATTTTTTTTACCTGTAAGACATTTACTTGAAATGACAATGTCAAAAATCACTTGGATCAGTTTTTTGTAAACAACGATCAAAATTTTTATGAATGTGAAATCATGCTACTACCAGAAACAATGACAACAGGTATTTGATCAAAATGGTCAATATATAATTCAATAAAATATTTATTTATTATAAGAATATTGCATTTATTTTTCTATGGAGAAAACGAAA
This sequence comes from Centruroides vittatus, assembly GCF_030686945.1. Taxonomy (NCBI): domain Eukaryota; kingdom Metazoa; phylum Arthropoda; class Arachnida; order Scorpiones; family Buthidae; genus Centruroides; species Centruroides vittatus. The sequence goes on from NW_027121260.1 coordinate 208,248, forward strand.
TTACTTTCCGAACAACCCAATAAATTCATTTTTTATACCATCCATACCAGGGGTTGATTTTCTTTTAAGTTTGTGAATTGAAGTTTTTAACTTAGGATCGTCTAAAATAGGAGAGACATTATCATGGTCAAAATCAAGAATTGAATCAGAACTTGGATGGCAAAAGTTATATTCTAAAAAACGTTCCCAGTCATGAATAGAAATTTGATTATCGGATTTCTTTTTCTTATTAAATCTATTAACAATAGACCAAAACTGTATAGAAGATCACACAGACTGCAACTGTCTACTAATATTTGACAAATAATTCTTTTCAGTCTTGCATAATGAATGAAAGATTGCTTTAGAATCACAATATTTTATTAAATCTTCATTATTATGGGATATTTGAAATTTCCTTGGCTTCCTGTTCTTTAGTTTCTTTGCTGTTCTACAGTCTCTATCAAACCAAACTGAAGATGGTAATTTTGTCATTCCCAGGTATGTCGTCATTCTACATTGTTCAGCTGATGACTTAATCAAATCCAGAATTGCAGAATATCTGTCCTCTATTCCATCACTTAAGACAATATTTACATATTTGGCCTTAACTGTTTCAGAATATAAACTAAATTTGTTTTCTTTCCAGATTAGTCCTTTCTTTTCTTGTCAATCAAGTTAGATTTTCTATCCTTGTCAGTCTCTATCAGGATTTCAGAAATGACCAAATGATGTTCAGACATATAATTTTCAGAAATAAAAAATTTACGCAATCTCTCTACCTGACACTTGCTCAAGATCACTAAATCGATTACTGAAGCAATTTGGAAGTGTAAGTAAAGTCTGCTGATGATTTAAAAGGGTATCGACCATTTATTATGTATAAATTATAAGTTTTCACTAGTTCAATAAGTAAATTTCCTCTTTTATTGCAAATTTTATCATTTTATAGTTGGATGTTTGAAATTGCATCCCCATTATAAATAGTGTCCATAGTCAAGCCAATTCATTTATTAACATCATCCATCATCATATAGTTAGTTAGAAATGAAATCTTCCAATTTTGCAATTAAAGTTTCAAAGATAGGAATATGAAGATATGCTAATATAACTATCATTTCTCGTAGCCCTTTATTTTGCCTCTGGTTAAATTTCACTCTAACAACCATTATATGTTGCCATAACAGCGGCAAGTTTACTTCCCCCAGGTCTTTGTTTATCTAGAAGTAACCTACCTGAAGGTCACCTCTTCTTAAACTTTTAGTAGCCATTACCTCAAACACAGTGGAGCTGTAGACCAAGTCTTGGTTACTCCCAAAATATCAGTTTCAGAAATATGTCTAACAAAACCACTATCATTCAGATTAGTCAGGAGGGGTACCCTGAGAATTCCATGTCAAAACTTTCAATTCAACTGTACACTTCCTTGGATCAGAGAATGAAGATTTTGAGAATTTGTCATTCGATTTTCCACCAAAAAATCAAGTTTTAATAATTCTCCTCTGTCTAGGTCGTAAGTATAACTTTCAATGCCGTAAAATATCCTGCAAAACGTCAGCCATCAGTTGAACTTTCCTGCCTTCCAGCCTATAACTGTGTAAAAAAGGCACAAGTTTTTTCCATCTGTCTTGAATGCCAACATAAATCATCAAATATTTGTATATTCTTTAATACATCATTAACCTTTATCTTTCTAATGTTACCAAAAATTAATTTTTTGTCTGCAAATGACTGTAATTCCACCAATACAGTATCTGATCAGTTAAATTTTACTATCTTCGGTGAATCAAAATCAATTCCAACAGTTATCAGTTTAGAAAACAGGTTTTGCACTTTCCTATTCAAATCAGAACTGTCATCAGTTAAACCTTTAATCAAAATATTTTCCTCTCTCATTTCATTCGACATCTTGTCTACAGAAAGCAAGATCAAACTATTTTTCCACTGCGTGTCATCTTTAAGTTTGGAAATTTCTTCTGATTTAACCTCCAACTGGGTCAATCGTTGGTTATGTTCATTATGTAAATTAACCAACCAGTCAATCCTCGTAACAACTTTGTTTAGAGTTGAAGAAAGCATATCAAATCGGTCATCCAAATATGAAATAATCTCCCTAGGAATGGACTTACTTGAGTCTATATTTGAAGAGAAAAAAATCCTCCAGTCTCGCCGACTTCAAGGAAGGTTCACTCGGAGAACGCCGTCTCTTTACAGTAGATACCAATGATTGAATCTGTGAATGCGGCGGAGTACAATCAACAGGACCAAGATTTAATTCAATTCCACTCAATATTAACAACAACTCAAACACCATTATCCAAAACTCAATATTTTCCATAATTTTAAAATTCAAAAGAAGCTCACAACACTCTTTGCAGCAAGCCATAAACTTTTTATTTATAAACAATTCACACTTAGCATTTGAAAATAACCATATGCTTTGATCAATTAAAAATTCATTGGTAAATGACATTGCATAACCATTGATTGTGAAAGTGGTGTAAGTCCACTTTCTGCAGTCTAATTAAGCACTTGGGCTGTCCATAAATTACATCTGCATTTTCCTTGAAACTTTTACCCCCCCTCTCGTCCCAATTTGTCCAAGTTTTTGTAACCCCTCCTTTCTTTGGATGTCCAACGTAACTCAACCCCATTAAAACCTTCATCATTTTATGAATGATAGATACTATAAGTAGAAATGAAACATACAAGAAACCTTGGACTAAATGTACAAAATGCATAAAGTCTATAAAATTTAATGAAATAAATGGATGTCCACTAATGCTCAACCCCCCTTGTCTTAACTCCCTCCTTTCCTTCCAGTGTGGACATCATTTATGGACAGCCCCTTACAACAGAGGAGTAAAACTATGAATATTACCAACAAATGTAGTTTGATGAAATGAGAAAAAATCCATGTAATGAACCTAAATGAAAAGCATTGTCTAATGGTAAGCTCATAATAATGATAAACTTATCATAAAATAGTTTAACAATAAGTAAATAGTGTTGTTTATTTCTTGTTGTTTTATATAAACAAAATCAGAATAAAACACAATGTGTTTCAAGTGAAATTGAGTTTTACATAATAAAAATGTAATGAATTTTACAGTTCAATAATTATGAAAGTGATGAAAGTCCATTTGTGGTCCAGAAAGAATATATTAGTTTAGTTAAATTCACATAGAAGTCTTTATGCAATCAACTTACATATTTCTAAAGTCATAGAAACATTCTCAAACTTAGTACACTTTATTTATATTTTTGAATCAACTAAAATGCAAATGTTTAAATATCTCAAAAGAAGAAAAAATGGACTTGCACCACTTTCAAAATAAACGGTCCATATATGTATATTATGATTCGATATTTAAGCACATTATTTTATACATAAAAGACATTTTTCTGGTGATTTTTTCATTCGTAATTGTGATTTAGTATCTTTTATTTAAAATAATTATCATCATCTTGTTTTTATTAAGTGAAAATAATGTATCATTGACTAATTTATTTTTCTTAATTTTACAAATAAATTTATTTAAATTTTTATTTTGCAAATAAATTTAATAATGATTTGTTTTTTTATGGATTAGATTCAGAAATTCTGGTGAGGACACCCCAAGATTTACACCTGTTCATAAATATAATGCATGGGCAAATGATAGAAGGAAAATGGGTGCTACTCCATCAGAAAGCAGCAGGAAAGGTAAAAATTATAAACATTAACTTACTCATTTATTTAGCATTAGCAAATTTTTTCTTATGTGGCTTATAGAAGAGTTTAAACCAACAAAATTTACACCTAAATGCTAATTCCAGCAGTAAATAAACAAGTAACTTTAATACTCAAACGTTTTTGGCCATCTTTCAGAGGCTCTCCTCAGGAATGTATGAAACACACACACACACACACACACACACAAAAAAAAAACAGTTCTATCATTTGAAAATTTCTAACTGTTGAATACTGCTGTGTTCCAGTTTTTAAATATATAAACGATGTACCATACGATACAAAAATCATTACATTTACAATATAAAAATTAATTATTTCTTAAATAAAGCTGTAAATAAATTCACTATTATTATTATTATTATAGTGTTGTAAAAATTAGTGGGATGTAAACGATGTGGAAATTGTTTTCTTTTACATAGCAGAAAGATGACTACATAATTACACATAAAATTATTGTCGCGCTTTATGTCATTGTAAATAATACTTTCACGATTGTGGAACCGGAATATAATCGGAGTTAATGCAACCTCTTTTCATGCTTTCTGTATAAATCTCAAGAGCCTCCAACGAGCGTAAGTCAGTAAAAAATAATTAAATTATATATTAATTATTAATAAAACTAATTAATATATAATTTAATTATTTAACTACACATAACAACAGCTTTTTTTAGTTGCCATAAAACTAAGCTTTGAATGCTCTGTTACAAACTATTTTATTCTGTGACGTATCAGGATTTTTGTAATAAATACGAACATACGACAATGTAGTTATGTTACTGATAATCAAAACTACTAATTAACAGTTTGAATATTACAAGTATTACAAAATTTATTATTTTATATATTGTACATCTTTTGAAACAATATAAAGCACATAATAATTATTAAAGTCAAACAATTACCAGATTATATTGGGCTTTATAATGAAAGCAATTGTTTGGCTTTAATGTATAACTATTGGGTTTGGATGTTTATATTTATAATAATTATTATAGATAGATTACCATGGGGATCTGAAGAGGATAGGTTTGAATGGGAAGAAGAACAGAAAAGATTGGATAGAGAATGGTATTCAATGGATGAAGGCTATGATGACATACACAATCCATTTTCTGGACTTTCAACAGAATATGCTAAAAAGAAAGAAGAAATGTTGGAGCAAAAAAGAAAAAAACGAATGTCTGCTCAACAAAGACAGATTAACAAGGTTTGTTGAAAAATCATTAAATAGAGTAATTTATTTTGTTTTTATTATATTTTTTAAATCAGGCCTTTTAAAATGAGGAAAAGAAATTGAAAGATGTTAGTTTATTGTATTTTTTTACTTCTATTTGCATAGCTCAATGTTTTCTTAGAAACTACCCTTAAGGGACTGTTTTTATTCAATGTTTTTCCAATTGTTCCTTAAAAATTATAAAAATAACATACTTTATACTTAATTTTTAAATATCAGAAATAAATAAGCATTTACTTATTTGCTATATATATGTAGCATATAAGTAAATAATGATCATATATATATATATATATGATCATTATTTTTTGTCTGTAGCATTACTTATATTTTTATATTTTTATTTGTGTGATTCCCAGTATTTTTTTTTTTTCACTTAAAGCTAATATTTGTTCTTAAGAAATCTGTTTTTTGCCCCTTGAGATGCTATTAATCCTATTGAGAATGCATAATATATTAGTTGAAAACTGGTACATAATATATTAAATCAAAAGTTTCATGCAAAGTATTGATACTTCAGAACAAATCCAAGAATGAATATTCTATAGTATTATTAGAATTAGTGGCAACTATTATTTGAGGTTTAAAGTGCAGCTGTTTTTTCAGAAATGTTTCTTTTTGCATAAAAAACATTTTTAAAATGTCCAAACAATGGTCACTCTCAACAATGGTATCAGCTGCTAAACGTTTTATTTCTAATATCTCAATAATAGCCACTGCTCTCAAAAATGTCATACAGAAAGTAATAACCTACTGTACAAAATTAGTCATCATTAATAAGATGGGTTTTTGCTTGGTTAAATTTGACTGTTTAGAAAATGAATTTGTTTTTAAGCATCTAGGACTTTTTTACATTTTAGACAATCACAAAAAGTTTTTGTACAAAAGTGCTTAAACATACAACAAACTTCTAAAAACACACATAAATCAGTAGTAAAAATATATTGAATACAAAAAAAATTGTCTTTACAATCCATCACTTCAGTCATCATTGAAGATAATAAAATAAATAATGATCAAAAATAAAAAACACCTAAAGAGATTACCTTTTTATTTGGTGCTACACCTCTGTAAAAAAATGTAAATCAGTTAAAAAAGACTTTGGTGATGATGATATAAATTAAAACAGACTTAAATGTCACCAGAAAACATTTAATCAATTTGCATTTTTTGCGGAGGTATAGCCTCAAATAAAAAGATGTTTGTGTAAGAGAAGATTTTTTTTTAGTTTGTCAACAGTGACCGAAATATCAGATCATGAAGGCAAAATTTTTTTGTAGTTTTCATTATATATTTTACTGTGTAGACAACCATTAGCATTTTTTTAATGACATAAATCAAGCATTTTATTTATGCTGCAATTTACATTAAAATACATAAAGAAGGAACAGTGTCCTCTGCTGTGGCAGTAATTAAAAAATTCTAATGTCTAGAACTACTACCGTATTTTATGGACTATAAGACGCACCTTAATTTTTAAGCAATTTTTTAAAAAAATACCTATAAGACGCACCTGAATTTTGGAAGCAATTTTTTGAAGGAAAAAGTGCGTCTTATAGTCCGTAAAATACGGTATATTTTGTATCTTTTTAAACATAATTTGAAGAAATTTTTAAATTAACATGCTGGTACAGAACACTTCCTTTTTTTTTCTTTTTTAACATATTTTAACATAGCTTATAGTCTAGAATGGATGATTAATTTGTGTGTGGTTTTAGGAATTCTCTGAACATTAGAAAAAGGCTTTTGTACAAAAATTTTCTTTGTGATCTTCTACAATGTTAAAAATAACAAATTGAGTTTTCTTCCAATTTATAAGACTTGTGTGATTATCACGTTACTTCACAATAACAATTGTTTTTTACATTTTATCGAGTGGCCAAAATTCAGAGGTTTGACTGTACTTTGAAAAAAGCCACTGTTTGAATTATTTATAATAATAACAATATAGATTATATTATATATATTTATATTTACATATAATGATCACATAATTACAGATTTTGAGTTTAAAACTAAACTTTAACTTTTTCATAAAATAAAACAATGGAATATTTCGTTCTGGAGTTTTAATTAATCAATTGATTGATTAATGGAATTTATTTTATTTATGTAGAAAAATCTATTAAGTTAATATATAGAAAATAACATATATTTATATATATAAATGTATTTTTTTCCTATCATTTATACTCATTTTTTTTCATTAACTTTTGTATTTAAAATGACAGGACAATGAAAAGTGGGAAACGAATAGAATGCTTACAAGTGGTGTTGTACAGCGTTTAGAAGTAGATGAAGATTTTGATGAAGATAATGAAGCTAGAGTACATTTACTTGTACATAATATTGTACCTCCTTTCCTTGATGGAAGAATTGTCTTCACAAAACAACCAGAACCTGTTATTCCTGTAAAAGTAAGTTTAAATAAAGTCTCTTAAGAAAGATACGATTTATTTTTAGTAATTTGTTTGATTATTATAATTTTTGTAGGATCCCACATCAGATATGGCCATAATATCTCGTAAAGGCAGTGCCATTGTTAAATTTCATAGGGAACAAAAGGAACGGAAAAAAGCACAGAAGAAAGAGTGGGAATTGGCTGGTACTAGAATAGGAGAAATAATGGGAATCAAAAAGAAAGAAGAATCGGTAAGTAATACCATATGATATAAATTAGTGCCATTAATGTTATAAAAGGAATAATATTTTTATAATGTTAGACAATGCTTATGTGAATTTGATTGGTGATTAAGCATTCTATGAAGAACAAAAGAAATTCTTATTGAAATACATTAAATGTTGATAAAATAGAAAAAATGTTGACGTATTTTCATGTAATAAAAATTGTAAGAGATCGGGTGCTGTGAGGTCTCACTCACTTTGTACAGGACAGATAATTTTTATTTATTTTGAAAAGCCGAGTGAACTATTTTATTGTAACATTTACACCTACAGTAGAGCATCTATTATCAATTGGGGACTGGAGTTGTTTGGAAAATCAACTTTTTGGATAACCGATTATGTATGATAAAATACGTTATTAATATAGTATATTAGTATATCCCATTAATAGAATATTAATATATCCCATGTTGAAATTTTTCTCTGTTGCGTGTCACTTTGCGTTGAATTTTCGTTGATGTTAAGCCTAATGAAAATTTTTATAATAATAACCGTGGCTATTGTATCGTTAAAAATTATTTTTTTAAATTTTGTACAAACAAAATAAATATACTGAAAAATATAAAAACAAAAAAAAAAATTATACTTTACTTTAGAAGTTAATCTACTATCAAAAACGTTCAATTCAGCATGACACGCGTCCCGAAACAATCTGACTGGAAAGCTTTCGGTTAATTGATGTTTCGGTTGATCAGCATTTGGATAATCGACACTACTTATTTAATTCTTCCTTTATGAGACCAATGTATCAAATATAAGGCAGAAGAACAAGGAACTATTTACATGGTTAAACATCGCACAGCTAATGTCATGAGATTCATGACGTAAAGCCTGGATAAAAGATGACATCCACCTTTTATATCATATCAGTGGACCAATGGGGTTTGTCCATGATTCATTTTTGTCACTCCTAAAACTTTTATTTTAGGAGGAACTCCCCAAAATCTCTTGCTATTTTTTAAAATGTCAAATTTTAAAATTAGGTATTCATTGTTTTAAAAAACATATTTTGAAAACTTGCTTTACAGATTTAGCTAATTTTTAAAAATAATGTTTAGTAATTAATTTAAATTATTCTTCTAATAGTTTAAAAAAAATTGTGCTTTATACATTACTGTGCTAGGAGAGTTTTATTTCTTTACTTTCATTTGTTTAGAAGAAAAGATACAATGAATGTAAATGAAGATTTAACTGAGTACAATACTGCAAATTTTACAATAAGTGTTTTAAGTTTTAATTATATAGTATACTCTATTTATTGTAATCACGTGGAGACTTATCTAAGCTGATAACAATGTTTGAAGTAAATACAGTAGAACCTCACTTAATGAGCATAATTTGTTCCAAAGTCTTGCTTGTAATGCGAAACATTCTTTAAGCGAAACAATTTTTCCCATAGAAATGAATGTAAAATATTATAATGCGTTCCACGCTGAAAAAATGATCAAATGTTTTATGTATAACGTTTATTAAAAAAAAATTGTACAATATACACTGTTAAGGAGCGTGAATCATCATCATCTTTTTTTTTAGCGTGGAACGAACCATCCTGGAATGAGAATTCGATTTGCAGAAACAAAAAAAATCACAGCTAATACGTTTGATAAACACTCCAAATGATATGCCAAATTCTTGGTTATGTAAAGGCTATAATTACATATTGGAAATTAATTAATTTGACTAGAGGTAGGCAGTTATGTTTCCATCTTGTATTAAATTTAATAATTATAAATAGTTAATTTTTAATTCAGACATTTCTAAAATTTAATTTGGAATCGGTCATTAAATTTAATGACCCAAGAATTTGGCATATCGTTTGGCATATTTATTATGTAACGGGCTACGGTTGTTGATGTTTATAAGTAATATGTGTGAATACAAGTTTGGAAAAATATGTGATCGCAAGTGACACTAAAATGCTAGCGGAACAAGTACTAAACACAGACTGATGGAGCATGCTGCATGCGCACAATTCGGGATTTCCCCTCTCCTCATCACTCGTTATGCGAAATATTGCTCGTTAAGCGAGGCAAATTTTTACAATTTGTTTTGCTCGTTATGCGAAATACTCATTGTGCGAGGTGCCCATTAAACGAGGTTCCACTGTATATAATTAGGGTAAATTCCGATTTCATTGACTCTAACATAAAAAAAGTTATAATCTATAACCTAAACATATAAAAATATTTAGTTTATGCCGTGGGGTAAAATAACATCAATTCAAGTTTAACGTAGCTTATGTAATAAATCGCATTTTGTTTATTGTTGATTTTTTTTCTATACTATCAGTCATAGTTCAATATGGCACTTTGCACTGTTGAATGTTTTCTGGCAACATAGGTGATGCAATTTTCATGGTTACTACTGTATATATCTGAAATAATGAAATTTATTATTTATAACAATGTCTTATATATACATATATATTTTTTAATGCAGGATGAGAAAATGAATGAAGATGGAGAAACAGATTATAAAGTTGATCATAAATTTGCTAAACATATGAAAAATACAGGAGAGGCAACAAGTGACTTTGCAAAAAAGAAAACAATTACTCAGCAACGACAGTATCTTCCTATATTTGCAGTTCGTGAAGAACTGCTGAATATAGTTAGAGAAAACAGTATCGTGATTATAGTAGGAGAAACTGGGTCTGGAAAGACAACTCAGTTAACTCAGGTGTGTAATAATTTATTAGGTATAGTGTTAATTCTTGGCTTTTTGTGAAAAATATAGTTGTCAGATTTGAAAATAACCAATTAAACAGAATGTTTTGTATAAACCTACCATTAATATAGTTTATCAAACAATTTTCCTTAAGTAATTTTAATCATAAGTTAACTTTATTTATTGAAATAAAGTTAATTTATGATTTTTCACAACATTGGAAGACATTTAAATTATGTTGTCATATTTATACATTCTAAAGAAATTCACAATGCATTTTGTCTACAATTTGAATTTAACTTGTACTTACATTTTATGATCATTATTTTTGAGAAAGAAAAAATGGAAATTAGTTGTAGTAAAATATAGTTTTCATAAAAATCTTTGCACTTGCTTGTAAGAATCTGGCATTCCTGTTAATGATTTGTATTTCAAGTATGTATGACATATGGTTGAACTTGCATTGAAAATAAAATGAAGTTACACGTTCTTGCTGAATGATGCCATAATGAATACATGTTACCAGACTCTACGGCACCGTTTAGTCAGAATATGTAAGAAGATTATACAGTTGTTTCATAGTAATTAACTCATTTTTAGTAAAATGAAATTGTTACCTTCAGCAATAAGAAATAATAACTTTGTACTTAATTTTAGAACATTGACTTTATTGGGGTGCTTTTTTGATTTTTCACGAAGATTTGATGTGTTTCTAAAATGAAGTTGTTAGTTACTTTTTCAGGTGGAAATATATTAACTGCATTAATTTTTTTCTCTTCCTTTTTAAATTTAGATCAGATTACTCTTTCATTGAAAAGTGTTAATTTTCTATAATAGCACAATTTTATTATTATTGATAAAAGAATCACTCAAAAAGTGCATTATATGAAGAAATACATTTTGATTGAATATTTGTGCTTTTTAAAATATATTCATAAGAATCAGTTGTTATTTACGTTATATATTTATACTAAAGTAACAACCAAAAACCATATTTAACAACTTTGCATTATTTCTTATCATTAATAGAGTGGAAATGTTCTAAGAACATTTCATAAATGGATTAAAATGTTTCAATTGTTATATTTGGGTAATAATAGGAAAAAATTCAATACAAATTTCATATATCAAATATATTAAATACGTAAAAAAATTTGAAAATGCCAAATTTTCTTTTTATAATTTACAAGATGTTATTTATAAATATAGAGTATGCTTTGTATTATATTATTATTTTATAAATGGAAATTTGATATTTAAAAATATATTTTAAGTCGTCTTAATGAAATTATTTTACATTGAAAATCTTATAAAATATTTTTATGTTTTGTAAAACTTAGAAAGGGATTAAAAAAATTAAACTTTTTCAAATCTAGTATCTCCATGAGGATGGGTACAGCAAATATGGTATGATTGGATGTACTCAACCTAGAAGAGTTGCTGCCATGTCAGTCGCTAAAAGAGTTTCGGACGAGATGGGAGTTAGTTTAGGAGAAGAAGTGGGTTATGCAATAAGATTTGAAGATTGCACATCAGAGGTATGAAATCTTTGTATTTTGTTACAATATTATATGAGTAAAATCTAAGTAAACATAGGTCACTCTGAAAGTTTCCAGGCGTGGAAAATATATTGGGTATATGGGAACATCTGTTGCATACATAACAAAGATCTTTGAAGAGATTTGCAAGAGGCAGCTGACTGTGCTTTTCTTTTTCACCTTAACAATGTATCCGCTAACATGACAATGACCATCGAGTATTTATGAAACCGTGACGGTACTTGTCTTGCAACTTGAACACCAACTATATAATGTATTCACTCGGACACATGGCAGATTTCATGATTAATTTTTATCCAGTTGATACGCATACTAAATGCTTGTACACATTTCAGGCTGTTCATGCCTCTCCTCAGCCAACTAAAATACCAGTATATGCTAATTACAAATTGAAATATATAAATAAAAAGGTTATGCTGTATAGAACATACCTTCAAATCACAGATCTTTGTAAACTTAAAACTGTTTAAAACTTCTCTGTACATTTGACTTATTCTGTTAATCAATTCTTGTTATCTGATGGAGAATTATACATTAATTATCGTGTTAAATCAATTTCCGATTACAATTTCATAAATCTACAACAACATACCTAGTTATTCGTTTTACATTGAAGTCAGAGAGGTTCTTATTGTACACCTGTTTTTTACACCTTTATAACATTTCTAATTTTAATGTGTATGACTGTGTTCATTTACATAGTTATGTGGTAGATAGGCAACCTTCTGGCAAAACTTATGTTAAAGAGACTTTAATTTGATTATTATATTCCTAACTGATTTTCATTTATTTTACATATAGATACTTAGATTTTACTTATTTTACTAGAGATAAAAATTAATGATGAAATTGCCAGGTGTCCCAGTGAATACACTGTATACCCTGTTAACCCGAAAATAAGACAGTGTCTTATATTAATTTTTGCTCCCAAGGATGCGCTAGGTCTTATTTTCAGGGGATATCTTATTTTTTGTATGGTATGGCAGCTTCCGGCCACCAGGGGGAGCTCATCACAGCACACTCGTACAGCACAGCAGGGACAACGTACAGTATGGCGGCAAGCAATGGACCTCTTGATGCCTTGCCTGCACATTTACAAGTGACGGCTGTGGAAGGGAACATTAGGGTTGGTGGTAGGTGACGGTCTTCATGTCCTGCATACAGCTGCTCTGCAACAGACAATGAAGGTAGGGGATAACAGTGGCAGGCTAAAAAGAATCGCAGCTGCTCTGGTGTTCTGTTCAGCAGGCATGCTTCCAAATGAAAACTTTGCTAGGTCTTACATTTGGGGGAGGCTTTATATTTAGCAATTCAGCAAAACCTCTACTAGGTCTTATTTTCGGGGAAACACTGTAGTTGGTTTTCAAGTTGCAATGACCATAGAGTTTCTGTATGAGTCAAGGGTATAACTAATGACCCATCTATCCTATAATGACTCTCTTTCCAAAAGTGAAAGAGAGCCTGCATAGAAATTGTTTCGAGTTATCAGTGTTTACAGAGATCAGTTGGTTGCCATCTCTGAAGAATGGTTAATGTGTTTCCTGAAATAGTTTGGCCAAATGAACAGTTACATTCAACATCATACAGAATACTTTGAAAAATTGTGAACAATATCGATAAGTTTCACATAACTTTCTGTGTATCTGTAAACTCAGAGTAGAAATACAAAAATTCAGTTGACAATAAATCATTGTTTTGTACAATTATAAATTATTCTAAATTTTATTTTAGAAATACTTTCACATAAACAATAAGTGAATAGATACTTTGAATTGTTATTTCAGAATGATTTAAGGATTGATAATTATTTTTGTGACACTCAGATATAATATGGATTAGATAACATAAAAAGTCATTATATCATAAAAAGGACATTGGACTAATACTAATCTGAGAATAATTGTATCTTTGCAGAAAACAATAATAAAGTACATGACGGATGGTATTCTTCAAAGAGAGTCTCTTCGAGAATCTGATTTAGATAATTACAGTGTTATCATCATGGATGAAGCTCACGAACGCTCCTTAAGTACTGATGTTTTATTTGGATTACTGAGAGAGGTTTGAATCTTTTTTATTAAAATAATTTTTAATATATAATTATAAACTTTAATTGCTGATAAATGGGACTAATCTCAAAATATATTCATTAAAATTATAAATCTATTGGAAACAATGTCATTTTAAAAGAATCTGTCCATACATAGATACATATAAAATTTGTCTAAAAACACCATGATTTTTGCTTAATGAGATATTTCTCAGAATATAGTCACGAGCCACATCTTTTTGTTGCTATATTCTGAGAAATATGTCATTAAGCAAAAATTATGGTGTTTTTAGACAAATTTTATATGGCATGGTGTACTTCTCATATAAGCTATATTTAACATAATGATAAAATATTAATTTATCTAAATACTAGCAGATGAGTCTAGCATTGCCTGGGCAAAAATTAGCAACAAAGGTTAAGATTATTAGATTCATACTTCTAATCCTCTTATTATATTATATTATAGTATTTCATTTATATTTAGAAAGACTTATTGCACCAAGTGACCCATCTAACACACTTAAAAAAATCTTTTAAATTGTGTACAGTAGATGAGTAAAGAACCCTTACATAAGATAATCTTTGTAGTTATATAAATCAAACACTATAATACAACAAACATTAAAACATAAACTGTATAAAGAGTTTGGTTATATTAGTCCATCGTCGTGTTTATCACGATACTCGAATGGTAAGAAATGGCACAAATTCTATGGTCAAGTAGACACCAATTGAAAATATATCTTTAAAAATTTAAGATATTGTACTTTTTCCTAATGTTAATTCTAAGAAACTGAACCATTCCCAGCCAAATATCAAACAGTAATCTGCCAACAAATCAAATTTTTGCAAAAAAAAAATGGATTAGATATTTAAACTCGACACCCTCGAAAACCACTTAAAACATATTTTATGCTTGCTGGTAATCTTGTACTATATAATTTTCCTGTTCAAATGCCACCATACTGCTTTTTCAATAGAAAGGAGATAGAAGTAATTTGATCAAAAGTAGTCATTGACCTCCTTCTGGAAGAGAGAATGGTTAACGACTACTCATTAATACCAGTCTACTATTAATAATTGAAAAGTGATCCATGTTGGATGGGTTATGATGGCCATGCACATGATGGAAGTTGTTAACCTTAACATATGAAAGACTTCATATGATTAAATAAAAAAAATCTTGTAAAAATGCAATAATAATTACTTTTGTGATAATAAAGTGTTTACATTTTTGCAACAAACTGTACAAATTACATGGGAAGTATGTTCTCGTAAATATTGTGTTTATGGAAAACTTATCAGGATGCAATATGAAAAAATTGTAGACCTGTAAATTCTGACTGATGTTTCTTGCTTATCTGTGTGCTGTCTGTCCTTTCTTAATCTCAAGAAAGGTGTTAGAGAGATGAAAGTTGAGACCAGATATGCTTAGGAGCAGGAACCAAGATCCGCTATATAGGAACTTTTGTTTTCGACTAGAAGTCACATTACATCAATTCAAAATTTTTCCCTGAACAGAGTTAGATGACTGACACAATTCTATTGCTAATAGGAAAACTATGAAGTACATCAGCAAGACATCACTAAAGGAATTGAGAACATTGTCATGAAAAGTTGCAGCTTGGTATTGTGACAATAAATAATCGCTCGTTAGAATTAGTTTGGTTTATTTGGTTAGGGCAATATGACACGTGAGCAATATGCCAAGGAGATGCATCCCAGGAAAACTTTCATGGAAAGCTGGACTCTATTTAGGTGTTACTAATATGAAGAAAACCCAGAAAACTTCAGCTTGCTTGCCATGCTTAAACTCCCAACTAACTATTTACCAGAGTTCAGTGTTTTATTCACTCAGTCACTAGAGGGCACTTATTACAATTAAGTTTGTACCATTTAGAAATGAAAAAACTTGAGTTGTTAGATGTGGAAAATTCAATTCTTATGGACTTTTCACAGGATAACACTTTCAATTCCATACAGATTACCACGAAACGATGTCGAATAAGACGAATTCGTATGTACAGGAGTTTTCTTTATTATTAACTGTAGTTTAGAATATTTTGTTGCGGTTTAAATTTAAAAAAGTGTAATTGCTGATTTACATTCGATTCAAATATTCCATTTGCTCATTTACAGGTAGCGCCATCTATTGATGTATGTGTAAATCAGCAAATCAAATATTTTGCATATTCTTAAATTTTTTGCCAATAGATGATGCTACGTGTAAACCAGCAAATTGAATGGAGATAGAAATTGATTGATTTACAGATATCCAATAGATACTTTGGGGTGTGATGATCGACATTTTCTAAGTTAGTGGTATATAATAACTGTCAAGTTTTGTACCGATTGGTTGAACAGCGTAGGCATGTGTAGCGAACAAACATCCAAACATTTTCATTTATATATATAGACAGACAAGGTACACATGACTATGAATTTTTCAACTGTCTTATTATCTGTTCTCTGTCCTCTGACTTATAATGGGACCTCTGTCATATAAGGATCCAAACAGATCTGTAAAGTCAGGGAATAAGATTTTTAGCAGAGAAAGTCAGACTCAGTCTGCTGCTCTGTTCCTTTTTGATCTGAACACAGCTTTAAATTTGGTTCAGTATAGGAGGGACTACGAAAACTGAAGGGGCCAAACAAAATAGCAAGATTTGTCAAACTTATAGCTTTTAAACTATAAATGATGATCCAACAATTTAAATTTTGTTGGATAGAAGGTTTATGTCTGTATTTAAAATGGTGGGTAGTGAGTGTGTACAAGGGGAGGGGTAGTGGTTGTGCATAAACACTGAAAATGGCAGTCATGCAGCATTTGGGCAATGAAACTTTGAATTGCGAAGAGATACAATGTTGAAATTGATGTTGATTTGTACAGAATGACAGGATCTATAATATTATTTAGTAATAATAATCAATAAAATAGAATTTATAAAGGAATGTGTTGAAGAAAATTTTTCATAATGTCAAAGAAATTGCAAAGGAAATAGAACAGAAATGTAAGAAACATATATCATTGGAAAGAAAAATTTTAAAGGAATTAGAAAAGCTCAAAATGACTAATGCTGAATGGTGCAGACTGTAGAGAGAGAGTAAGAAAACAGAGCGTGTCAACTCTGAGAATACTTTGAGTGCGCCACTGCCTGAACCAATAGATATTGACTTGTGATGACAAGCAAGACTTTATTCGTTTACATCTTATCCTTCTCTAATAACACAAAGGTGGATCCACATCTTAAACAATTGCAATTATGTCCCATATACAACCTCCTAATTTTTTTGATCTGCACAACATATGATTAATTGGTCAGGGAATGACAGTTGGAATTACCTATATGGACCTTGCATATATGCAGTCTAGTATTAAGTAGTGCATATCTACAATATTATTTTTTCTGCTCAATGTTAAATTATGTCAGATTGTTTTTGTTAACAGAAATAAACATTTACAAATTGAAATATTATTAAATCTTGCTTTTAATATGCAAAATATGATATTTATATAGTTCTCATTAAATATGTATTGTATGTATAATTAATATATTTATTTACCATATGATTAGGTTGTTGCAAGAAGACAAGATTTGAAATTGATTGTAACCTCGGCAACTATGGATGCATCTAAGTTTGCAATGTTTTTTGGAAACGTACCTGTCTTTACTGTTCCTGGAAGAACTTTCCCAGTTGAAATATTTTTCAGTAAAAATCCTGTGGAAGATTATGTTGATGCTGCTGTTAAACAAGCACTACAAATTCACTTACAACCTAATGCAGGTAATTTTAATACAAATGTGCAATTAAAATAATCTAATATCAATTATTAATTTAATTTACTTATTGTTTGAAGGTGATATTTTAATATTCATGCCTGGTCAAGAAGATATAGAAGTTACTTGTGATTTAATATCAGGTAAAATTTTAAATACTTTAATAATAAAATTTAATTTATCATTTTTAGAAATTGAGAAAATTGCAATTATTTTTGCAGAACGTCTTGGAGAGATAGAAAATGCTCCACAGCTTGCAATACTTCCAATTTATTCACAATTACCTAGTGATCTGCAAGCCAAAATATTTCAAAAAGCTCCAGATGGTGTCAGGAAGTGTGTAGTTGCAACCAACATTGCTGAAACATCTCTCACAGGTAAATTAGTCAAAATTAAATATATATATATGTATGTATGTGTGTGTAATTTTATACATATTTATAGGATAATCACAAATTTTGGGATTTGAAATACATTTTTCCTAATTAGGTTTCCATTACTGGTTTTTGTACAATATGACAGTATCTTTAAAGGTTCATGTATAGGTCCTAAACTAGCTGACATTTTTCCATGTTGCCAGCTTACAGGACAATCATGTGATGCTTCAACTTTTAATGTGACATTCTCCCTTGTATATGTGCTCCTTTTGTAGTCTTTTATGTTAATTTGCTTTTTCTTTTATTATTTCCATACAGTCACATAATACTATAAAAATAATATATTTATTAATAATTATATGACATTTAATTCTTAAAATGTTTAAGAACTAATTTTATTAATTAAGAATGTATGGTAATAACGAGTTTACCTTTTATTTTTCTAGTGGATGGTATTATATTTGTTGTAGACAGTGGTTATTGTAAACTTAAGGTTTATAATCCTAGAATAGGTATGGATGCTCTTCAAGTTTATCCTATCAGTCAGGTATGTTTAATTGTTTTTGTGTAATCAATGTTCATAAATTTAAAAATTAACATAATATTTAACATTAATGTGCATCTATAAAAGATTTTCCCAATTTGAAAAAATAATACATATGCAATAATTTAATTTTTTTTTTTTTTTTTGCATTCTTCTGAATAAATCATTATCAACAGTATCATAGCTGAGTTGATTTTTTTGAACATCTTTCGAACAGTTTAGTGTGGTATACTGAGTACTTTGCTGCCTCTTGTGATGGATTTCTGTGGATTTTGTTGAAAACTTTTGTGAATATGTTTCACAACTGCCTCTGATAAGGCTAGAGGATTTCTCTCTAAACAAATAACCAGGTGAAATGACTGTTTGGTGTGTCTCTTACTGATCTTAAGTGAAGAAATATCATGCAATGATTATTGATTTGCTGTGTGAAATTCAGGCACATAAAACGATTTTTTTCTGTGCAATGGGAGCCATTTTTCAATAAATGTGTTCTGGTGATATAATTGCAGACTAAAATGAATGATAGATGTTACCAATGAAATCTTAGGGATCTTCTCTATTTCATTCAATCACAATTTATCAGAGTGTATTTTGTTCAATGTGTAATTCTCGGTAGTCCTAGACCAAGGGTCGGCAGTTTGTCAAGTGAGAAGAGTCAAATTGGCATGGAAACAGGATAACAAAAGTACCAGAGAGCCGCATCGAGGCTTAAATGCTTGACCGATCGCCGACCAACTGTGTTGAAAGACACCCCTACTGAGCATTACAGGCATTCCGTGACAGTAATAAATTCCTATTACAAATATACTGAATTATTTATATTGTTATTGGCTATTGACCAAATGAATAATAATAATTTATATTGTTAATTTAAATGTGTGAAATATGACACATGACAGGGGAGCCTCTAGTGGCCTTTTTGGCATAATGTTACATGGACAGACGTCGGACAGATGCACGCACATTCAGTGGGTTATATATATATAGATATGCTTCAAATGCTACCACTCGCATGTGATTCATATTGATCAACGCGAGTGCCGTCTTTACCACTCTTTAGCCCGTCATGTGCGGACGGGCTAAAGAGTGGTAGAGAGTGCCGTATGAGTCAAAGTTTGTTCGGCGGCTCTATCTCATAAACTGGAGTTATAAGGCTGCTTGAGATGAGGTGAAATTGGAGTTTGTCCGAAGAGCCGTAAACATCTAGAGCCACATGTGGCTTGCGAGCCACACTTTCTGACCCTTGTCCTAGACTAAGGGGAATCCAATTTAATTTTACAACGAAAAACAGCCAGATTACAATATTAAGTGCATGAAGGTAATATTACAAAGTTTTCTCAATGTAATTTGTACAACAAAATGGCTAGACTACAATAATGAGCATGTGAATTTACTATTACAAAATTTTACTGATCTTCCGGTTTTGGCACAAAACTAACTACTTCACCTGGTACAATTCAACTAATATAACAGTCCTGATCTAGTTTGTATGGAAGAGTTGTTTCCAAAATGCTGATGCAAATGGATGAAAAAAAAATTAAGTTCTACACACTTCCCTTTTGTAGTTCTGACTTGCTTGTCTACTTCATCTCTCCTGATGAATCGCACAACTGAAAGTGCTAAGAACAAAGGGAGCACACCTTAAGTACTCCTCCACAGTGGCTCCCCCTACCGTGGAACACAACGGTTACAAACAAAAAACAATAATAATACTAATCAAAATGATGGTGTAACACCACAAATGTATGAAAAAACTGTGGGAACAGCTTTTATAGACATCTTATGTTCTGCAGATATTTATTGCACAGTTCATATATAATACAAATGGTTAGTTTAGTTGTTATACAAGTGATGATAAGAATGATTTTATGTTGCATATAATTTACACTATTCTCCACATTTCTCATAATATCAAAATATATTATTGATAAAATAAAGTTAGAATGATTGATCTTGAAAATAGATAATTTGTATGAGTGAGTGGATACTAAAGTTCAAACTTGACTAAAACTTTTACTAACATCTTTCAGTGTAGGCAGATTAGTTATTTATTTAGTACAAGGTATATTTATACCCTTTGTATGGGGATAATACATATAATATTGTAAGTAAAATAATTCCTGTACAAAGTCCACATTCATAGATACAAAAACCAATACATAATATACAATTTCAATACATAAATGAAACATCAACCGCACACCGCGATAAATATACAATAACCTCCACCAAAAAACCAAAAAAAAACGGTGCATTATCTCATAAAAATAAAACTTGCACCGTGAGATAACGCACGGTTTTTTTGGTTTTTTGGTAGCCGTTATTGAATACATAAATAAAATATCCAGTACGAAAATATAATTACAAAAACAATAATGTAAAATTTCAAATGTGGTAATTAGTAAATAATAATCTAAATATAAAAAATTAACTAGTAAACAAGCTGTGATAAACTGTGACGACCTGATGCCATAACAATAGAAATGAATGGACAATATTAAAATAAATTAATAAAACTAATAAATCCAAACCAAAAATAAAAAATTTACCTACCTGAAAAAATACGAAAACAAGAAATATGCATAACAGGTTAGCAAGAGGTTGTCACGGCCAATCAATACCAAATTAATCCCCTCCCCCCTGGCAGATTAGTTTACTATAATTGATGATAGGTAATATCATTCATATAACAGAAATCATATCTTTTCTGCTACATAACAAACTATGGAAGGAGTTTTGTTTTTCTAAAGTTTACTGAGTTTCATTATTATATTTGTGAAATAATTAAGTTCAAAGTACTTTTATTAACAATTAAGATAAGAAATATAATTAAAATTATGATAACTTACTTAAATAAAGATAATTTAAAGTTTTGGATACTTTTGATGTTTATGAATGAATAATATGCAAAAATATTAATTTCTAAAAATTCATTTTGCACTATTTTATTATTAATTTACTTTTTATGTGATACAGTCATCAAAATTGAAATCATTAAATGATTTTAATTATACACAGCATGATTTTTAATCTTAAAAACATTATCTTGAAATAAATCTAGTGAAAAATAGAATAAAATTGAAGGTTAATTGGAATGCAAAGCTCAATGGAAAATGATCCCCAATAGAACAATGCTATATTGTCATATTAGCAAACATATTGGATATCACGTTTCTATAGCACATAAAAGCGTTAAACATGATCTAAACAAAGAAATAGTGAATTTAACTAAATTTTTCAATATACCTTCTTTATTCTTTAAAGTTTATAACTTCTTGGAAATCATGTTTTGTGGACATAAGTCCAATCAGCAGCAGTTTAACAATCAAGTAAAATTTATGATGTCTTGAACAAGAATGATAGATCTTTATACTTACGCATAGATTTGTACTTATTTACGTAAACTTCCTGCATTTTATATTTCCATGTTAAGCAAGCTGGTGTTTTGTTTTTTTAATATTAGTACATCCTTGTCTATATTCAACAAAAATCAATTAATGCTATAAAAATTAAGGAAATTAAATCATAGTAGCCATGAATAGCTTTCTGAATCCAAATTTATCAAATATTAACTGAAATAAAATAGGTTTTTATTAAAGTTTATTTATTTAACTTATATTGTAATAATGATACAAGTGACTATGACTATACATTATTTATTGATAAATTTGTCATTTAGGCAAATGCTAATCAGAGATCAGGAAGAGCTGGAAGAACAGGTCCTGGGTAAGTTTCAAGAAATATTTTATTACTAACTTGTAATAAAAAAAATATATTATAATGCTATATTATTGATGGAATATTTAGATTCTGTTTCCGGTTATATACGGAGAGTCAGTACAAAAACGAACTTCTCAGTACGACCGTTCCAGAAATACAAAGGACAAATTTGGCAAACGTAGTACTTCTGTTAAAGTCTCTCGGTGTGCAAGATCTTTTACAGTTTCATTTTATGGATCCACCCCCACAGGTTTGAATGAAATTAATTTTATAACATTTACCTTTCATGTTAAAACTGTATTGTAACAAATGATATTTCCAGGACAACATTCTAAATTCTATGTATCAGTTATGGATTCTTGGAGCTTTAGATAATGTTGGAAGTTTAACACCATTAGGAAGAAATATGGAAGAATTTCCATTAGATCCGGCTCTTTCAAAAATGCTTATTGTTTCTTGTGACATGCAGTGCAGTGCTGAAATATTGGTAATAATAATTGTTTTTCTTGGATTGTCAAATTTTCATTTATATAAGTAAAGAATTAATAATGGTATTTTTTCAGATTATTGTATCGATGCTCTCAGTTCCTTCCATATTTTATCATCCAAAAGGGAGAGAGGAAGATAGTGACGCAGCTAGAGAAAAATTTCAGGTTCCAGAAAGTGATCATTTAACTTATTTAAATGTTTATCACCAGTGGAAAAATAATGGGTATTTATTGATTATGTAATTTTTTATTCTTAATAAATGTTGTTATATCAATTTTATTATTATTTTTAGTTATTCAACAAATTGGTGCAATGAACATTTCATTCACATTAAAGCTATGAGAAAGGTAATTATATCTGATGGCTTGTTAAGGAAATTTCTGCTTACGTATTTTATTTGTAAAATTTTGATTTGTTGATACGTAGGTGCGGGAAGTACGACAACAGTTAAAAGATATTATGGAACAACAAAAGATGACTATCATCTCCTGTGGCACCGAATGGGACATTGTACGAAAATGCATATGTTCTGCTTACTTCCACCAGGCGGCCAGACTTAAAGGCATTGGCGAATATGTCAATTGCAGGACAGGTATGCCTTGCCATCTCCATCCTACAAGTGCACTATTTGGAATGGGTTTTACTCCAGACTACGTGGTATATCACGAGTTAGTGATGACTAGTAAGGTAACTACTAAACGCATTAAATACTACTTAGATAAAATGTAATTAGTGTAAGTGACATAATACATTTTGAAAGGATATGCTGAGATTACAGTGATCATTAATATAAAATTATTTGCTGAGAAGGTTTTTTGGTAAAAAAACTATGGGATAATTACAATTTTAAAATGATATGTTATTCACTTGACATTAATTTGAGTCATTCAAAACATATACTAACATTAAATATCATTAATTTTATTAGAATACCAGAAATAATTGTTTATAAATGTATACACGATTGTCTAGTCTCACACACATTCTTTGTTTCCATTAAAAATGCAATCACTAAATGAACAATCACTTCATTGAGAAATTGTTTGTCTGGTTTTAATATTGATGAAAATTCCATATTAAACATTAGAAAGTGAAAAGGAAGAATTTCAATAGTGATATAAAGTATTCATTAATAAGCAGTTGGCTTTTCAGCTTTTTCATCATTTGGAAATTGCTGGAATTTAAATTAGGGAGAATTATTATGGTTGTACTACTTAGAACTGATAATATAATACAAAATCAACTTAAAATCATTTTATTCATTAAGATTCTCCATACAGACTTACTTTATTATGCACTCCTTTGTAAGTTATAAAATATATTCTATGTAGGTGTAATTTAACTGATTTCATATACAGTATTTATGATCCTAACCTTTCTCATTTATGATGATGCATGTGTATGCATAACACTAGTTATGTTACGTAAATACTAAAGTAAGTAGTAGAAAAGTAATATAAAACGTTTCTGAATTAAATATATATATTTATTAATTTTTTAAAAAACATTTATGTACACTCTAAAATGTTACAAATTACACAATACACCAGAATCTTAGAGCAACCTTAAAAATGGGGTGCTGTTTCCGCAACTATATGCTTATGCCACTATACATACCACTTGAAAATGCAGTGCTGGAAGCCATTTTTTGCAATGTCTTTAAGGGTTTTTATTGCTACAGCTTATGCATTTGGCTTTTTTTTTTTTCACAACAGTATTTAGTATTGAGTCAAATGTAAACTAAGCAATGTAGCTGTAATCTGGCATCATTTGACATTGATTTATTTTAATAAAAGCAATATTATATAGTGAAGAAATCTGCACTAATCCAAAGATATTTTTAGATAACAATCAAATTTAATCATAAAGCATAGTTTTGTAGTAGAAAAGAACAATTGGATCTTATGTTGAAATTGATATTTATTTATTAGTTAATTTCTTTGATGGTATTATGTATTAAACTATTTCAGGAATACATGCAATGTGTGACTGCAGTTGATGGACAATGGTTGGCAGAATTGGGTCCAATGTTCTATAGCATTAAAGAATCGACTAAATCCCGACAGGTAGTTTATGGTTTCAATTTTTGTTTTTTTGTTGAGATTGATAAACTCAAAAATCTATAAAATTTAAAATAGGAAAGACGCAAAATGGCCAAGCAGAATCAGAACCAAATGGAAGAAGAAATGGCCCTGGCTCAAGAACAGCTGAAACAGAGAAGAGAGGAACAGAAATCTCGTGATTGCATTTCTGTCAGAAAGTAAAGCATTGTTTTTTTAATCTTACCTTTGTTTCAGTACAAAGTAAATAAATAAAATACGTTTACATTTATAGAAATCAGATTGCCACACCCGGGAGATTAGAACCGGGAACACCTCGAAGAACACCATCGAGATTTGGATTGTGAGAAATCTTGTTGATTTTAACTCATTCGCGAGTTTTAAAAACTTTTTGTAAATACAAAAAGAATTAAAAGATTTTAACGCGATTGTTGCATATTTCTTTTTGCACACTTATGTAATAAAGCACCTGTGGAAAATTCATAAGGTATTTATCATGCTTAGAGTCCCCTTCCACAAGTGTATAATTACACTTGCAGAAGGGGACTCTAAGCTTATTATTTCACACAAATTATAAACCAGGCATGGGCAAATGCGGCTCTTTTTGAGTTACATGCGGCTCCTGCCGAAAGTGTTAATTTCTGTTTTTTATTATTATTTTTATAATTTTGTGGAAATATGTTTATTAAAAAAATTCAATATTTGTTTTATATTATCTTTATATTATATAATAAAATCACGCACCTTACCATACTATCCGCCACGACAGTACAGAACTGCAGCTCTCATGCCTTTTGCAAAACCTACATTTCGGCTCCCACCGAACTCTTGCTTGCCCACCCGTTATAAACATTAGACTTTAATCACATCATCTTTCTTTTGCAGGAGCAATATTTAAATACGTGTTAAGTAGTTTTTGAATATAGATGTACACACAAACAAGTGATAAAACAATTGTTTTTAGTAAGAATGACTTAACCATTCAAATGGTTGTTGATGACTCCATTAACCATAAATATTACATTTACATTTTAACAAATCAATGTCGGATTGTATGTTCGTAGATTAATATGTACAATTATTTGACATGTTAACAAGTGCTTGTACGAAACAAATATAGTGATCGTTTCTTTCTGTGTGTGGGGGTGATCGTTATTAGTTGCTAATAAGTTTAGAATAGACATATCAAACTGATTACGAAGCAAAAGCTATCTGAGATTTGTTTTTGTTAGTAACATGTTTTCAGTTTTGCTTACTAGAAAAATGGAAATTTGAATGGATCTCTGCCACCTTTTGCAATATTGTACCACCATTCCTTGGCTTGTCAGTATGTATATCTTAGGCTGTATATTGTGACTAAGAATTGTTTTCTCCCAAGCTTTTTGGATTCTCCAGAGTCTGGAATTGCGGAGTGGATAAAATTTTTTCCCGGAGAATCTCGAGATGTAACTTATCCAAGTCTCTTGTAAAGTTAAAGAAAATGATGCAGAAGAAACCAAACAAAGTATTACTGGAAGATATAAGATTGAAGTATAGGTAAATACAATTAATTTTTAATATGTCTTATATTTACAAAAATTTTGATTAAAATAAATCAGTAGACTGTATTAAAAGTTATCTGATAAAATTCCTTTGTTTTGACAAAAAATCCTTTCATTTTTTATGGGTGTCCGATAAAAACACTCAAAGATAGAGCATATTTGAGCATTTTTACCCGAGGATTCATAAATACAGTCAAACCTGTTTTTATGCGGGGGATAGGGACCGCATTAAAAAAACGCATTAAAAAAATCTCACGAAACTTCACGAATGGCTCTAAATAATAGTTTTCGCGACACAATTAAAAAATATTTTTTTTATGCGGTCAACAGGGACCGCATAAAAAAAGTCTCACATAGAAAATAACTCAAAACCGTACGTAATAGAATTTATTGACAACAGATGTCAGCACTTGACTGCATCGTCTGGTCTATCGTCTGTTTTACATATTTTTGTCCAGGTGGTGTTTTGTTGACTTAAAAAGTAAATTATTTCATTTTTCGCATATTCATGCAATAATATTACTATAATAAGTGCATTTATGCTATAATAAGTTTATTTAGCTATAATAAGTCCACGTAAGACATGACGAATCGCACGAGACTAGTCGCCAACTATACCGCACAAATAAAAATTCGCATTAAAAAAATCGCACATAAAAAGAGCGCATAAAAACAGGTTTGACTGTATTTCTTTTCTAAAATGAACTGCAATCGCTCTCGATCATTTTGATTATTTTGAGAGTCAAGCTCTGTATAATCTATTCTTTTCATCACCGATGTGGAAAATGCAGCCCATGAAATGATTTTCTGAGGCCCGCTAATTACGGATTATTATTATTATTGTTATTGACCATAATTGAAAAAAAACGACTCACTTTCTTTAAGATTATTTTTCGCATTCTTATTTACGAAACAAAATTTTCTGTAATACATTTTTTAAATTTCTTAGATGAACAAAAAGTAAATAAATAAAAATAATAAATTATTAGTTTTTATCAGAATATTGTATTTTCTTTAAAGTTAGTATTAGTAAAATATAAATCAATAGATCTTTTGATTAATTTTAAACACACGTTCTGTACAATGTCAATTTAATAACATTATTAATTTCTCTCTAGTGTTACTAATGTATTTTCCTTAAAAGATAATTACAGTACAGTCGTGCTAATCCAAACTAATTGAGACCAATGACTTGAATTAATGGGGGGTAAGATAGTAAGGTTATAACATCAGGGACCATTCGAGTGTTAAGCTTGTTTTCGTCGCGGAGCGGCTCATCGCACGGCGGACGCGTACGAAGCTTGTCACGTGACATTTGTCAGTACTAATCGGTCACGTGACTACTCATCTCGGGGTGCGATCTTTTATTCCTCCGCGTAACTCCACGCGAGCGACATCCGTTTAAAAATTCCTGCGGAACGCGTTCCTAAATTCCGGTGGGAGTGCGCGCCGTCGAACGGCAAAAACGGCCGTTTGTAGCAGTAGTTTATGTCGAAAGCAAAATGGCGTCCTCCATGGCTCAGATAGTTTAGTTTCGGGCTCCATTATGTGGTTTTATGAATGAAAATTTAGAAGTTGTGAAAGCGCAAGTTAATGCACGCGGTGATGTAAGGGTTTTTCGAATGGTAGCCGGCATTCCAAATTTTTTCGTGGCTATTTTGAATGTTTTTTCAACAAATAATTCATTTTATGGTTAAATTTTACGATTGGGACCCTTCTTTTGCCTTTAAAACAGGGCCGGATTTCAGGCGATTGGAGCGATTGGTGCCAATCGGGCCCCGCGCTTGAAGGGGCCCCGCATCACGTCAAAATTTATATATTTAAAAATAGTACGTTACAAAAATAAATATCTAGGTATATTATTATTAAAAATAAAACAACATATTTCAATATGTAAATTAACAGTTAATTAATTTTGTTATTTAAAGTTTGAGGGGCCCCGCAAAAAAAAAAAAAAAAAAAAAAAAAAAAAAAAAAATTCAATCGGGCCTCGCACCTATTGGATCCGGCGCTGCTTTAAAAGCTCATATTTTAGAATTATAGATTCCTCCATCACCATACTATCGATAGTGAGAGCGCCGCCATCTTTTTTTCTTTCACCGTCGTTCCTTCTTAACTTTTATAAATTTTTAAACGTTTTTTCTGATAAATATCGTAGTTGACTGCTTATAAGTTTTTTTCAACAACGATTTTTATTTTTTTACGATTGTCAGGATTTTTTGCATCACTAGGAAATACCACGAGCTTTTTCGTGTGGTATTTGTCAATATTATTCATTTACAGTACTGTACATTATTTTTTTCTGAACCTTTGTCTGTTTGCACTGGCAACGAGTATACTAAACAGAAAACTATTTTAAGATGCTCAGCATAAAAAAGGTGCTGTTTTTTCTGATAAATGAATAAGTTGGGAATTTTCCTGAAGTAAATTTACGTCCTTATCACTATATTCTAATATTGATTTAGTTTAAGATCTTGTTATAAGGTATATTTCCAGTGAAATACATACACTTTGTGTAGGATTTTTTGTAAACAAGCATTTTATCTTGTACAAAGCCTGTTAATTCCGTGATTTTTCAGTTGTTGACGTTTCGGGAATGCAACAGCTGCTGGCCGAGTTTGCGTAACGCCACGTAACAGTAACCAAATACTCAGAAAGTTGTTTTTATAGGACCTGTTGAACTTCTCTCGTCATCGTGCGATCTAAAGAATCTTCGGATGGTTTTTCTGTTTATAAAAAATTATTACTCGTACAGAATGACGTACGGATGTGCTAAACGATCACTTTAAAACTTAAATTCGATTAACTAACTATTGAAGGATGCTGCAAATTGGTGATTCGCTATTGGTGCTAACGTTTTCAATTAAATTTAATTCGATTTTTTTTAAATACTTAATTGTAATTAAGCGAAAGAATTGAATCTGCTACGAATTTAATGATACTAAACATGAAAAAAATGGAGCTACTTAAAATCATTAAGAGATTTTAACTGACCAACTTGTCTTGTCGCCTGGGGCTCAATTTGATCATCTAAAGTTTTTATTGCTTTATACATGTTTAAGTACTTAAGGTAACCAGATGTTCCTCTTATAGCGGGGCAGTCCCGATTTTTAACAATTTGTCCTCTCATCCCGCGGCGTTTTAAAAAAGTCCCGACCTTTTCGGAAGGATTAAATTTTTGTCATAAACTTGTTCACAGTTACGTGTCATAAACTTGCGTCTTATGTTTAAGATTCGGTAAAGATCGTTTCGTATTGTGGCTGTACGCCGTATTAGATACTGTATATATTTTGTACCTTGTAGAAGTTTCCTTCCCAACCCTTCCTACTTGGGTGGTTGTGACCAATCCCTTTAGAACTAAAGAGAGGAATGTGACCCGGGTCACATTCCTTTCTGTGTAAACAACGGGCTTTCTTTGCTGGGACATTACAATGATATTGAACATTTTCATTAGGTCATGTTAAAACAAGAACTTAATTGGGAAGATGCGCAAAAATCATTCGATGACATTTGTGAACATTTTCCAGATAGCAATATTTCCGAAAATGATGTTTTTAATGAAGTATCATTATTAAAAAATATATTTATATTGATAAGGAAAAGGTTAAATCTTGGGCATCAGCAAAAATCTCAGCAGAGAACAAATGGCTAGAAATATTTCATCATTTTGAAAACAATGTTCCATACAATAACGCATTAAAAATTGTGGAATACGCACTGTCCTTAACAGGAACAAATGCCCTCACTGAACCCGTTTTTTCTACCGTGAATAAATTGTGGACATCTGACAAATCACAATTAAGTATTGAGACTATAAAAGCAATATTATGTGTAAAATATAATTTAACAAATTCTCGTAAAAAAATTTTATAACGTTTTAAACAACGAAAGCAATTTATTTTAAAAAAATCACTCAAATGAGAAATATGTAAAAGAATAAAGACTTTTTAAAAATTTATAATAGTATATATATTTATTATATTTGTAAATTTTACAGTTGTTGCAATTTTAAAAAATGCAATACAATTTATGCATTTTTTTATGATAAAATTTTGTTGCTCTAGAACAATTTTTTTTAAACAAAACAACACCTCTCTTCCCCCTCCCCACGTATTTTGTTCCGCTTTACCAATGCTAAAATCTGGTCAACTTATAATTGTTGCTTTTAATGCATTTATGCATTATATCCTAAAACTAGGAAAGACGCGAATTTTCAATTATTGCATTATACAAATAAAAATGTTTGTGTTTTTTCAACAGATAATTAAAATATTTAAAACCTCTGAATGTTTAGGCAATATTACTACTGTATTAAATTATTTCGTAATAAAATAGTATTATAGCCTTTATCTAGCCCGATATCTTATGGCATTGATGGCGTGTAGGTTAGAATGTATCCGGCATTAATGTTATTGTTTAGTTAATTATGTTATATTCGTATTCGCGTATATTTTAATATTTTCACGATATTTTAAAATGATCTACGAAACGTTTTATCGAAACTTATCGTATTTAATGAAAGAATTATTTATCTATTTCTAGAAGATGAGTAACTAATATATAATTTATTTTATATATAAAGCAAAGAATGAGCATTTCTCATTATATACAAAAGATAACATTTGAAAAGATGTTAATTTTAAAAATATTGACAAAAGCAATAGCAACAAAATATCACAAAACTTCACAAACAGATAATATATTTAGACTGTTCTACAACTGGGGAGAACTATGTCCTAACTAAAGTATATCCTTAGGGTACTATTCAGTCTACAAATACGTGGTAAAAACAAAATTTTAGTGCATAATTAGAGTTAAAAAGATCGATTGCAAATAAAATATCTTGGTATTTAGATGTAAGTTATAACTTACATCCAAATACCAACAACTGCCGAATTATATCGGGCTATTTACGGCTATTACATAAATTATAAGGCAATTTAGCACTAGAGGTAGACGTTAGGCTCCATCTCATATTAACTTTACTAATTATAATTTAATTAATTAATTTAAATAATTTAGACCTACTGGAAGAAAAAATCGTAGTGACAGCGAGCCAATAGAGAGCAGGGTGCGCGACCCTTGCCATAATGCGGTTTGCGCGCCAATTTTTGTGCGTGCATTAATTAAGCCGAATAGTTTGGCCAAATATTCGGCCATTCGGCCACGCTCCTGGCCGAATATGCTATTCGTTACATCACTAACAGTAATCGTTCAATTTAGTGTTTGTGATGTTCTTTCTACTCTGATTCTCGTGCACTAATTATACACGTGGATTTACTTATTCGTCAAACACGCCGTTTACAATTATTAAAGAATTTTCTCTTCAATGAATAACTTATGGTGGGATAAAAGAATGTGGCAATGTCAAAGCTAGAAACCTTGGGGACTTTTATACAGATAAGATAGTTTAGTTTGACCATCAGGAGCTTCTGCTGATCGAAACGACTAAGTTTGTTTGTTTAGAAAAGCAATTTTCTACGTCTGTTGATGTTCATTAAATAATTCCGAAGAGTTTTTGATGAAGTCTGGATAATAGAAGTTTTATTCATTTTGTATTTGTTTTACTTTTTTAGAAAGTATGTTTACCGAAAGTGTGGCTCACCGTAACGTTACACTTCATCAAAGTGGCCCGTGAAACAACTTGGGTTGGCCAGGCCTTATTTCTGTTATTCAATCTTGATATACTTACGATTAAATCAAATCGTAAATATATCAAAATTGAATAACTGATAGTGTATATCATTACGGAACTCTTGTTTACAAACGGTGCTAATCTGATTGATTCAGTTTTTTTACAATCGAATGAAAAATCGATTTTATCTTGAGGAAACCGTGTTTTATGTTTTCTTTCTTGCGAAGACACAATGCAGTGACAGTAGATTTAAAACACTGGGCAAATTTTTATCCTCGAATAAAGGGTGAAAATTTGCCCAGTGTTTTAAATCTACTGTCACTGCATTGTGTCTTCGCAAGAAAGAAAAATCGATTGTTTTTTTTAATCGTGCCAATCACTTGCTTGAAATGCGGAATGACGTTTTCATTATGTAACACACTCAAATGTCACATGCGTGTACATTCTAAAACTACAAGTGTACGGCCTCTCTTATGTTTTACGAGTTTCTCCCAAGATTCTCGGCTAAACACCCATACAAGCATACTGTCATTTCCGTGTGAAAAACGTGGAAGAGATTTTATTTCAATTAAACATAAATTCGATCATTATAGTCACAACTTGTGCTACAAAAAGGAAATGAGCTGTGATTCTAATTAATGTGTGTTTCTAACGTAGATCCATGTATGGAAAAAATTTTAAATGAAAAACAAATGTAATTGTCACATTAATTTCTGTTTTTACATGTGTACTTATTGTAAGTAAAATGTTTATAAGTTTATAGTAAATAATTTTTTCTCATAAAATTATTTCACTATTGTTTTGCGACTTCCAGGTTGAGAAACGCTGCTGTATAGAAATTGGGTTAACTTTGATGACCACCTGTTTGACCTCAGGTCAAATATTTAAAAACAAAAGTCTCCCGAATTGTGAAATGACCCGTGGTTAATAAGGAGACAAATTCGTTCGCAGAAAGATAATTTGGACTTAGATCTATTAATACAATTCTCATTTAATCACAAATAAATTAGATTGTTGTACGTTTAAAAATTTTACCTAGAATCGTACTATAATTGTTTCTTAAATTAATTTAGGGATAACAGCATTTATTTCGTCCATGTAGGCCTATATATTGTAATATTTTATACCTGATTTTCTTTACAAATAAAGTAATTTTTATATCGATTTTATATCGATATTTTAGTGTTTTGAAAAGTTTTTTTTTAGTTATAGTAATGACGTCACTCTACGGAACGTAGATCACTCCATACTGTACATCCAATTGCGCGGGAAAAAGCTGGCGCCATAGTTAGTTATGAAAGTATCTATAACTAGTTATTCTGTGATAGATTTAAAACGTGTCCGATTTAAAGATCTAATTACTAAATTAATCGAATTTCGAGATGTTTTTAAATGTTTATTGTAACATTTGATTATTTCAAATTATAAATATCGCTGGGATAAAGAAAATAAAATTGTCTTTTTTTATCACTCTCGTGAGTTATAAGTGTAGGTCACGTGATAATCAGAAGCAGCGTCGTCTTGTAGTAAGCGGTAAAAGTCCTAATCTGTTCTGGTCTAAACTCATTTGCAAACGCATTTTATTTGAAAAAAAGAATATTTACTAAAAAATATTATATGTAAAATAAAGCATTTACATAAATTATACAAGCTTCTGTAAGACTATTTCGCATACGAACATTTTCTTCACTTATTATATTATATTTTGTCAACGTGGACATTAACTATTAATAGGACAATTATGCTGGTTAAGAACTTTTTCCTTAATTCTTGCGTAAAATCTTAAAACCAGCATAATTGTCCTATTAATAGTTAATGTCCACGTTGACAAAATATATAATAAGAAACTAAAGGACAGTAAGGCATTAATAATTATTTGTTTTCTTCACTGCTTATAATAAATAGATTCTGGCTGCATTTTTCTGTCATTATTCATTATCAAAAATACTACTTTCACGAAGTATGTTTAAACATTTAAAAAAGCCGTTCATTAAATAATTCACAAATAATTCACATTAGAACTGGTATCACGTGACATATACGTCGCCAGAAAAGTTGCAAGGAAGTTGACGTAGCTTCCCTTTCCGCTTTCACTTCAGACTCATTTACATGGAAATTACAATACTGTATATCAATACAGAGAAATCGATTTGGAAGAGAATGTAAACAGATGCGTCTCGCGCTTTGCGACGCGGAGCGCTACATAGGAATATTTTGTTTATGGAGTTCAATTAACTAATTTTTAAGACCTAACCAGTAGACTAAACCTACCTGCATAAAGCTCAATCAGTAGACTAAACCTACCTGCATAAAGCTCATCTTATTTTTTTATCATCAGTCAGGGGCGTAGCTACATATTCAGCGCCCTGTAGCAAGTAGAATCGGTGGGCCCATCGTCCCTCGGAAGAGGTCTCGTGCAATTTAGTTTGAAAATTTAATTTTAAAACATATGTTTAATTATTTTGATTTAAAACCTTTCGTAACAATTCATTTGAAATTCGAGGCACTT
Organism: Centruroides vittatus; assembly: GCF_030686945.1. NCBI lineage: Eukaryota > Metazoa > Arthropoda > Arachnida > Scorpiones > Buthidae > Centruroides > Centruroides vittatus. The sequence goes on from NW_027121260.1 coordinate 242,817, forward strand.
CAACAATAAGATATTCAATTTAATAAATACAAATATAATAATAAAACAAAATATAATTCTTTAAGTACAGAGTACCTAATAATATTTATTATATTGTTTATTTTCTCTTTTAATTCTTTCCGCCCTGTGGACACTAAGAGGGCCTCTTTTAGTAATCCAAGTCCACAATGGAACAGCCGGGTGGTGAAAGACAGGGCCCGACGTATCCGGACGGACCACCAACCGAAAAATTCCTGGGAATTTTCTCGAATTTTGAAATTAAGACTATTTACAAAAAATTATTTCATTTTTGAGTCTATCATTTAATCCTTTACACTACTCCAGAAGTAACAGTTACTTTGGTTATTAAGAAGAAAAAACTTCTTTTACAAAAGGTAAAAATAGGCAAAAAATTCACAAAGTAAAAACGATCCAGTGTCAGCCTTTTATTAGAGGTTCTGACACTTTTCACTAAAATCACAAAAAGAATTCTTCTCACCATATTGTCCTTTTCCAATTTATAACTGCTTCAAGCCCTCTGGTGGTAGATACGAGTTTTTCACTTCATTTGCATATAGTACAATTTTCAATGCATATAGTACATTGAAAATCCTGAGAATTTTTCGACCCGTCCGGATCCAGGGTTCTCCAAAGCGTTAAGTTGCCACCTTGACCGCTCTGCCATCCGGCCTTTGTACTACATAGTATATAAACTGTATTGACGAAATATATGCAAGTTTAGTTTCGTAACAAATACATAATAGTACATAAAAGCTTCAGGACTGTTGTTTTCTTGCTTTTTCGTTTGAAAATCGGTCAATCACCTTCTCCAGATCAAGTCGACAAGTTATTGTTTCTTCAATTGTTATAGCAGAGCTAAGACGGTATCGTGACACGCTGCATTTTAAATAAGTTTTGATTAATTTTAGTTTCGAAAAATTTCGTTCTGCTGTCGCTGTCGTCTCCCGTAAAGTTAAAAAAATGTGGCATGCTACAATAATGTCAGAAAACCTATTGAGGCTGCGATGTGAATTAAAAGTAGTTCGGAAACTTCGATTATAGAAGTAATTTCTTTTACCTGACTATATAAACACATTTTAAATCGAAGTAGTTTTGCTAATAATATATTCGCCTTAATTAACCAGTTACAAATTTTATTGTATTTTAAACTCTATATTTATTTTATATCCTTTTTTTGTTCTGTCTGGTTGTGTAAAAAACTGTTAGCTATTAGACAGGATGCCCTTTGGACCCACATGTCGAAGATGCGTATGTAAACGTGACACCGAGGTTGTTTATCTATCAACTAATATTGTATAGGATTTTCGCCTATTTTTCCGATTTTAAAGACTCCCCTTCCCAAATTTTTAGTAATATCGACTAAAAATAATTTAGAACAAAAAGCTATCAATTAATTATTATAAATATCAATTTTTATCTGCACTTTTTTGCATATTTGTAAAAGTTAATAAATTAACTTTTGTTAAGAAATAAAGGAAGTAGACAGCAGGCCATTTATAAGACTAGAATGATTACTTATTGTTACATGTTACTTTTAATCAATACTTTATTTAAAATTTTTTATGTTTTTAACTATTACAAAATGAAAAACAGCTTAATTTTGTGGCTGATGAGTTTTATAAAAAAAACTTTGAATGCTAACGAGTAAAATCGTCATTAAGTCCAACCCTACTGTAGAAATGACAAACAATCCCCATCTCTTAATTTTTCGACCTTTAATTATAAAAATTTAACAGGATGAATATTTTTAATAAACAAACTTACCGCAGAATTTCAAACACGTTCGACAAAAAGTCCAGAACTTATTAAGTATAACACGGAAATACTCTCTGAACTTTCGTTTTCCGTTGAAAATGAACATTTACGTTCCTTCTAAACCACGTGACTATGAGTCCACTCATAAAATCACGTGTCTCGAAGTAAAGTAGCTAAACTCTGTGTAACAGGAAGAAACACGTTTATGCATAAAAGCCGACCTTTTAAAATTATTTTATAAGTGGTTAGAAATATTTAAAACTACCGTGAATTAACAAGTCGTTACTAAGATAATTTTAATGTTTTAAATTTTGTATTTAATACTGTCTTATTTGCCCTTGTTTGTTCCATTGTTACCTTTTTCCTGTCTAACGTCTCATTTAGAAATAGCTCTCCGGGGACCGGTCACAGTGATGGGAAATTCAAATTGCGTTTGCTTCTCGCGCCTAGCATGAAATCGAGTGTTTAGCTTTAAGACTGGAAGTTACACCTGTCTACAGCACTATGATAGACGTGTCGGTAAATTACCAGACATTGAAGTTATGAAATGTCCAGTGCAATTTTTGGGTTTTTTTTACGTGTAACATAATGATACGGCAAAATAATTAACATTATTATTATAATTACTATTATTATTATTATTATTATTATAATTTCATCGTAGATAAAAGCCGAAACGACCCCAAAAAGGTATGATGGAAGAATAGAAGACGTCCGTATATCACCAGTAACTGCTTTTTAAAAATGTTTATATTTTTAATTACTTTATATTTGTGTTTTTTAAAGGAATGTTTGGCGGCCAGTAGCCTCAAAGGAAAGGTCAGTCGCCAAACATGTAATGTTCAGAACACAATAAATGGTGGTTCCTTATTTTGGGAAGGACTTTGTCTTCAAATAATTAATCATAATTATCGCCATCGGACGAAGATTTACAAAAATATTTCTAAAGTATCGTCACCGGGGGTGGCTTTTCTCATCTACATTTTATTATAATTACTATTATTATTCCTTACAGTTTAAAGCTTATAGAACTGCAGATTTTAATATAGTGACGTCATTTTTTGTTTTGCTAAAAAGAAGTATCTTTAAATTTAACTTTTTATGTGGTGAAATAAAATATTTATTTCTTTATATTTTCGCTCTTTGTTACATATTACGACTCCACATTCGAATAATCTTCATACGTCACTTGCGCATTGGACTAAAAAAAAGGACCGGTCTGGCCCTCTTTTTGTTAGCGAATCAGTTTATCAGAAGCAGATGCGCGTATTGAAAACAGTCCATTTTCCCTATATGCGAACTAACATAGCACACTCAAGGCCACAGATAAATTTTGAGTAACTTTCTTGAATTTCTTCAACTTTTTAATTAAAATATTCTTACAATTCTAGAATTTTAACAAATCTTCTTAACTTGTAAAATCAGATCCTATTCTCTAAAATTTAGAGAATAGGGTCTGGTTTTAGAATAAGGAAGTTTCCCTACATTTAGAGCAGTGTTTCTCAACGGGGGCGATTTTCCATGTTGGGGGACGATTAATAACAATTTATATGATTTTTGGGCGATATAGTAAAACATTATATTAAGAATAATTAGATATTTTATTCGTTATATCGTACAATAATGAAACAAATAACATTATACTAATCACTAGTCTATTCAATGCAACACAAATTTGAAGGCCGAGGCTAACGCCCAACAAAATTTTTTTCGAAGTGAAGAAGACGATACTACGTAACAGTTTTATTGAAGGGGCGACGATTCGTTAGAGGTTGAGAAACACTGCTCTAAATGTAGGGAAACTTCTTTAATTAGGGTTCCCAACGCTGAGAGGTTCCCTTCTTGTCCAGGAATTTATTCTTGGAAAGGATTTAGACCACGTGTGAAAAGAAAACAAAGAAAGAGGAAGTAGACGAATAGTCTAGTGGTAAGGCACTCACTCACTCACCTTGTGTAGACGAGGTCTATTTTTCTTTCTGTTTTTAGATTGAAGAAGACTCAGGAGTATAGAATAATTGGATTTATTTTTTCTAATAAGTGAAGAAAAAAAGAACTTCAGAACGAAGCTAGTTAAAATTACAGTGAAAGAATCTCCACACGCAAGGTAAAAAGTAACGAACTCGAAACCCCTTTTGTGAGTACAAAAGGGGTTTCAAGTAGCACATTCCTGATTTTTTACATCCGTAATTTTATTTAGCTCTAACGGTTAGACGAAGTCATGAAAGGAAAGTTTACTTAAACATTTCTAATGTAGAAATAAACGTTTCATTACAATAGTGGATATTCCATAGATTTAATACTACTTAATTAACAATAAAAATGAAATATTGACCCAGCATTCTGTTAGATATTTATATTTCATTCAGCCTTAATGGAATACGTAATTCTTGCATAAACGAAGGTTGTTGTAATTTATATTTTAGGGCTTATCATACACAGCAATCGAGTATACAATTATTTACAATTGTAATAAATTTCATAATTAGCAAAGTGTAATAAATTGTTCTGAAATACCTCGATTGCTGTGTTTGGTAAGCCCGAAAATATAAATCGAAAATACGTTGAATAATAAGTTAAGGTCAGGAAGCAGAGTTATTAATACTAATTGTTGTATTGCGCATTTAAAATTATCGAAAACGTTCAAATTAAATGAATTTATTACATAAAATTAGGTTTAAATTATATAAAATAATTTCTCTGTCAAGCACGACTGAATGCTGTTTAGGAAACAGTAAAGATTAAAGCTAACGGTTAGTTAGATCGTTATTTCCTATTGGATAATGCAACGTCACGTATCAGGACCGAAGTATTTAAAAAAAATTCTAATAGAAGTTTTTTGAAGTTTAAATTTTAAATTTAATATTATAACTTTAAACGCGTTAATTGCAAACGTATTTAAATCTGCAGCCAAAGGAAAACTCCCTGGATAATTAAATCGAGGTGACGTCAGAGATGTCGTTTAGGTTACAGACGTCACTGCAACGTAAGTACGACGCCGATCCGAAATCGATAAAACATTCATTATATAGTTGGTATTTCCGCAAAAAATAATGGATATTTTCCTCAGGAACATAAAAAGAATATGACCAAAATTTTATCTCAATCGGTCAAAAATTACAGGAGTTGTATAAAATACACACCTGCAAACAACAGCTTGTATATTAATAATATCGACCTATAATCAACCTGTGAATATAAAATGTAATAAATTAGTTTAGAGAAAAATTTATATATTAATTTATAAGTTTTATTTGTATAAGTTACCTTTAGCTCAGAATATTTAGTCTTATACTGTAGTTTCATATACATTAATTTAACAGTTCGAGTTATTCTTACATACGGACCTAAACGTAGACTTCATCACGTCATAGAAGGGGTGTGTAAGCTAAACGAAATACGTAAAACATTCGGGTAGTGTGTTATTTTTGTGATAATTATTCAAATTGATTTCTTTTCGTAGTTTAGAAAATTTATTTTACTCTAGTAATTATTTTCCCCCTTGTTATATACAGCAGAAAAAAAATGCGGTGATCGATCAAAAAATAAATTTTCGAGATTTTTCTTTTTTTTATCTCGGGACTTTGAAACGTCGAGTTAATATTAAACAAAACAAAAAAAATCAAAAATTTGACTGTGTGTGTGTGAAGGGCGCGCGATTTTGTTCACTCTGTTTGAAGCTTAATAACTCTTGTGCTCATTGTCGAAAATTTCAGAAATTTTGCAGGAAGGATTCTATGCTACGGAGAAATTACCAAATTTAATGCTATTAAATTTTGATGGTTAATCGAGGTGGGAAGATAAACCTTAATCGTGTGTCATATCTCCAGTAACGGTCAGAACTAATGACGATTTTACTCGTTATTAGCATTTTGAATTTTTTAATTAAACCTAGCTTACCCTTAAAAAAGTTTTTTATGCCATTTTATAATAATTAAAAGTAAAAAAATTATTTTTAATAAAATATCGTAACAGATGGCGCCACAAAACGTTTCCGAAACTCGTTGCAGGATTTTTTCATCGCTCAAGTCATATTTCATTGTTCTTTGAAAGAAAATTAAACTTTTGAAAAAATTATTTTTCAAGTTTGCAAAAAACAATTAGATGTGTAAACATCATATTACTTATTTTAATCATATTCATTAAAACACGAGTATATAATTGAATGATAATACATAATAATGACTTATATAAGTTATGGAAGAAATTCTTCATTTTACAACTATTTAGTAATTGTATTAAGTATAAAACGTTTATAAAATATTGTATAACTTATTACATACAAATGTTTCATTCTTAAAACTGAATTATTGTTACGATAAATTTCGATCAGTAACCAAGAGAGATAATTTAAATAACAAAATGGAAATTTAAATTTCAAAAATCGTTAGTATTAAGCAGTTAGATTAATTAACTTGGTACATCTTTCGATTACACGGAATTTTTTTAGCAGTTTTAAATGTTATTGACGAAAAAGTTATGCAACTCGTTGCTACATTTTATTTTCTAATTTAAAACAAAATTTAACAGTTTTTAAACTGTTTATTAAATACTTTTAACTTGACTCTAACTCGTTACATGCAATTTAAGATGCATTGTCATTTAATTCGAATGGAACTTTGTCTTTATACGAAATAAGTTAAAGTCATTTATTTTCATTATTTTAAACATTGAAATAATTTTTCCGAGAAAGTATACAAGTTTAAAATAAGAATTACAATTTTAAACAAACCTCTTAACTTTTAATGTTTAAGATTCCATCATTTCTTTTGATATTTATTTTTTAATTGTCATTTTACATTTTTATTTTCCTAATTCATTACGAAATATGCAGTAACTCAAAGTCATTTGGCGAATGAAGCAACAAATGTAATAAGAACTTTCAATTTCTGGATATATATTTATATAATGTATAAATCTGCTTTATTGTTTCGTGTATAACAACAACAAAGATTATAACATATTTATTTTACTTCAGAATTTTATCTTAGAATAGAAGAGTACAGGAACAAAATTACTTAACAATGGTCATGAGACAGATCACATTTAGTTCAATTTAAAATTTAGTTATTAAAATATTCAATTTTTTGTTATATCTTGTTGGATTGTCTTTTCTTTTCAATCCAGCTTTCAACCAGTTTTGCAGTGATTGTCCATTAGTAAGATTTATGTGGTGTTCACAAATTTTCTGATCATTGTTGTTCCAACGTACTTTTCAGTTCATTTATAATAGTAATTTTTGAGTCTCCGATCTTTCCATCTAATTTCTTTTATAAATATCCGATTACATTTCGGTTTATAGTTAGTCTGTGACTCATTCGTTTTTTGCCAACAGTACAACACCCACTTTACAAAACCCGTGTTTTGGATGATACTTATGATGAAAATGTAAGATATTCGAGATCCGTAGTTTTCCAGCGGAAGTTTTTACATTTTCCAATAAAATGTATTGACATTCTTCAAGCATATTTCCATCATTAAACACATGTCTTCTATCTCTTCTATCTACATAGGTTGACATCCATGCCCATACCATAACACTTCTTTCTACATGTTTAAGGGAAATCTTGTGCCAATTGTTATTTTGTTTACAGTTCGACCAACAGAACCAAAGATGTTAAATTTGCAATCAACTAAAAATATTACAAACTTGAAGTAACGGTTTTATTTTAATTAAAGTTATTTTTGCCCATCATTTACATTTTGTGAAGATATTTTTCGTATAGACATCTTTTAAAAACAATTTTCAAAAAATTCACGAATGACACATCATCACAAAAAAGTTAAAATTTCCAAAATAGATTTCTGAAAAATTTATTGTTATTTTTGTAAACGCGTAAACTGTTCATCTGTAAACGTCGAATAATTTAGAAATAGAATATATATATTTTAAAACAATTTTGCGTAGAGAATAAAAAATTTATTCACTGTACAATATACATTGAAAATGAATTTTTCTGATATTTCAGATCGTTTTATTTTATTTATTTATTTTTTATTTAGCTGATCTTCACCCTGAAAATATAGAAAACAGAAAGTAAAAAGGAGAAAAACGAAATTCAATTTTCGGAAGAATAAAATCAATGATTTACTCTTAAGAATTTGTATTTTACACGTTCCAAGATTACGAGTTCCTCTTACGAGAACGATTCATGAGGAAAGTATACGTAACAAAAATCTTTTAAAAATACAATATCCTTATCATCTGAATCTAATATATTACATAAGTTTACATTTAAAAATAAGAATGAATACGAATATGAATAATACATTTCAAGTTAAATTCATGTAATATTAAATTTTATGCAATTACTTTAATGGATGTTGTTATTACTTTCAGACGTACTTTGGATGAAACATTGAATAAAGTTTTGAAGAGAATGCTGTCCAAGATTATGACAAAATTGTGTATTAGATACACTGCTTTATTTACATCAGTGCTCTTCGTTTAAAAATATAAAAGAAGCAGGAAATCCACTGCAAAGATATAAAAAGAATTCATAAAGATATAAATACACATGGAGAATATTTTACAGAAATTGTTTACTTTAATGTCATCCCTGATTAGCTGTTGTTGAAAATATTAATAACATAATACATTTATGGTCGAACTTTGTTATCTCTAAAATTACTATTTTGTGTTTTTATGAAGAAATTCACCTTTAAATATAAAACTGTTGTTATTTAATTTACTATTATTGCTAATTTTAATTATTGTTATTATTTAAGAAAGTTTTTTATACATAGATAAAATATTATTTAAAAACAATTTTTTTAATTGCAGGAAAAAAGAAAGAAAAGAAACTTTCATGTAAACATTGTAAAAAAAATTTCAAAACTAAACAACATTTGCAAACTCATGAAAAAATTCATACAGGAGAAAAGCCGTACAGCTGTGATGAGTGTAAAAAGCAGTTTTCACAAAAGTCCTACTTAATTCAACACCTTCGGGTCCACACTGGAGAAAAGCCTTACACTTGTGACGAGTGTAAAAAGAAGTTTTCACAAAAGTCCCACTTAATTCAACACCTTCGGGTCCACACTGGAGAAAAGCCTTACACTTGTGACGAGTGTAAAAAGAAGTTCTCACAAAAGTCCCACTTAATTCAACACCTTCGGGTCCACGCTGGAGAAAAGCCTTACAGCTGTGATGAGTGTAAAAAGAAGTTTTCAGAAAAGATAAGCTTAACTACACACCTTCGGGTCCATACCGGAGAAAAGCCTTACACTTGTGACGAGTGTAAAAAGAAGTTTTCACAAAAGGCAAGCTTAATTAGGCACCTTCAGATCCACAACAGACGAAAGCTATATGAATGTTAATTATATCCAGCTAAATTCATTCTAAATCATGATCTAAAATTACATTAGAATATTTACACTTTGAAATTTTGAACTTGAATTAATTTTTTTTTCTTTTGATGTATAATGATCGAAATATGTAAGCAAAATTGGTTATAAATTAAAATGATGTTCCTCTAATATTCGAAAAGTTTCAACTAAACAACATTACAATATTCAATATATAATTAAAATGTCTTTATGTAAAACTTTCTGGAATAAAAAGTCGTTTCATCGATACTTGCCTGTATTAATTATAGGGTAGTTGCACCAGTAAGTGATTAATTAATCAACTTGATAAGGAGATTTGAATATAATTACTTAACAGACATTTAACATAAGTACAGTGAAACCTCGGTATACGCCTGCTTTAGAATACGTCCAATTCGGAATGCGTCCTGTTTGGACGAAACTAATTTTGCTCAGTATATGACTTAATTCAATTACATGCGCCATCTATGAACAAGTAGCACTATCGGTGTACTAGACCAGATTAGACGTTGCGAAAGGGGTTAAATCAATTTTTAAACAGATGATTAGTGTTCTATAAGCGGAATAACGATCACTTGGCACGATTTCTTTATTTTAATATATTTGACCCTGTACATAAACTTGACTTCGGGTGAAAGGTGCCGTTTCTGTTTTCTCAAATTCTGCCATTTAATTATTATTATTGTTGTTATTATTGTCGTTATTGCGCTCATAGAACAATATAAAAAATACGACACGGTTTCAAAAAATGGCAGATTATTAGTATTAAGGAGAGTTTGATTTGATTTGATTTTGATTTAATGATTTAAATAATATAATCCAATATACTGTAATAACATTAAATATCTATAATAAAATTTACTTTTTTATTAATGTGCTCAAACAGTGTTTAAATTATTTTACAACCCCATTAATATACCATATCAAAAGGTGCTTTTTACATGAGAACGGATTAATCATTTTTACATTACTTCTTATGGGAAATGTTGGTTTGGTATACGTCCTATTCGGTATAAGTCCAAACATCAGGAACGGATTAAAGTCGTATAACGAGGTTCCACTGTAATGGTCATTGCTGGTTACCAAGAACTCGCACTACTCATTCAGAAAATGAATTCTTAATTTTCTGTAAAGTTATTAAATTAATGAAGTGATATTTTTAAAATTCAAAAATTACCAGTGAATGACCATATGCATCTAGTAGTTGACTAGCTGAGGGCTAGTGAACGATCGCAAGTGACTAGTAATAAATAACTAAAATTTTAGGATACTATATGCAATTTTATAGCACTGTATACTATATATGTATTGGTAATTTTATGTAATTCAGTTATGTAATTTCAGATTTAGTAATTATAATAGAAATATTAATTCTTAGAAAACGTTTTTAACTGAAAAATATCATATATACAAAGTTATACAAATTATCAGTTTGATAATCCATACAAAAATGTGTTTCATAGATAGTCAATATTACAGTAATATTTTAAATTTATACGATTGTTGTCAAATGCAATGGCTTCTTGAAATCTGATAACAAATTAAGTGAAATCTCATTTTCTCTCATTTGCAGTGCACATTTATATAGCCTTTATAATTAGTAGATTAATCAGGTTTATTTTTTTTTTGCTTCGCAGAAATACATTTTGAATAATCCGCCCTATTTGGATCAAAAGGAAACAAACCACATACTTCATACACATGTTGAATTGTTTCTGATTTCAAAATATTCTGGTAAGCTTCAAATAATACAGCTGCAAAGTTAGTTTTGTAAACTAATTTTGATGATTGTTTTTTGTGTTTTTTGACAATATTTCTTCTCTGATATTTATGCGGTCGAAAAATCGCAACATTACAAGGCTGGATAATATGAATTGCATTCGGCAAGAAACGAAAAAGGAGAATTCTCAACACAACTCATTTATATGTAATTTATGTTCATCAGGAAGCAATAATACAGGAATCTGACATTCTCGTCCAAAAGCCAGAAGTAGAAGACATTTGCAACGTATTCATAAAATGCGGCACTTATCATTTATCCTGAATCACTTCTGCCTACCGCAAAGTCATCTGGAACTGAATCTACAATATGCTTTGGAATTCTATTGTATGGAAACGCTATCATAAGATCCACTGACTGGTTCTTTGCAGAAAATTACACAAAACTGTAATACACTGTTTTTCTTGTCCTGATGCAATTTTATAAAAGTTATATGCGTTAGGTCCCAGACCTTTGCCAGTTTTTGCGAAAAACAACATTTCTGTTTCATTTGCATTGAAGACACGGGAAAAATTTTGCAGAATATCACTTGCATGCTCTCTCAAATAATTATTTAATTCTTGAAACCAATTCCTTATCATTTCTTATGAAACTGCTGCTCAACCTTTGGATATCACTTCTGCAAAAGTTTTAATTCATATGGAAAATACAGAATAAACAAAATACGTGGATTAGGCTACTTCTCGGCATACTGGTAGGAACCATTCAGGTTCAAGCACTTGTCGCAGTGGTACCTGCTTGAAGATTCCTGCGTTGTAGAACGCCAGTTTCTGGCCATACAACCATCAGCAAACAGCCAATTTAACTTCGTCGGAATGTAACATCTCTATCCAGTAATTTCTTCAGAAGGGAAACAGGACATCGAGCAATTTTTTCGACAGTGTCTTCAAACAAATGCGGCGGTTACTTTGAATCATTTGATTAACAACAGCGACTGTTTGAGGCGATGCTGCACTTATTAAACGAACTAACCCGTGCTCATCAATTACACACTGACGACCATTTTTAAACATTTCGCACCATGAAGCGAGGTAATTAGCAAATCCAAGAGATTAACTAAATTAAAAAACAAAATAATTTTTTATTATTAAAGCAGACAAATCACACCAATTGGTCATACTAAGAGCGGAAGACCTAAAATTTCAGAAATTAGAAATTATGTCAACAGAAGAATACGAACTCCTGTCTAAACACTTCAGGTAAGACATCAAGAAGAGACTTACAAAACTAATGAAGATGCACAAGAATAGATTTTCCAATCAACAACTAAAGAACATTTTAAACTTCGATAATGTAAGCGTTTCTAAATTAGATATAACAGGGGTGGCCAACAAGTCGATCGCGAAACCAATTTTGGTCGATCGCTCGCGATGTCTTGACTTAATGTGTTACACTTGTAACCGAACGAAACGCGTGAACGTAACGCGCAAAAACAATATGCATGCAGTTGTCTGAACTCGTAGAAAACAGCCATTTAGCTTGAATATTTGGTACTGTCATACGGTAACTTCTTTTCTTTAGTATTAACAATATTATTATTATAATTAAAATAAAGACTAAATCTGCCCAAAGAGGGATCACCATTTATTTCGTGTTCCAAGACAAAACACTTTTCGGCGACTGACCTTCCTTTTTAGGTTACTTGTCGCCGGAAGGTTATTAAAAAGTCCTTTTAAAACAGACAAAATAAATGGTGATCCGTCTTTGGGCAGATTTAGTCTTTATTTTAATTATAGAAATATTCTCCATCGGACGAAAATTCACTAATATTATTATTATTAATCAATATTATTCATCCACGGTGACAACGTTGAGTTTCAATTTTTCTTCTGTTTAAAATGTAAGTACTGTACAGTACCTTTTCTTTATGTTTTAAATTAAATTGTGGAATTTCTTACTAGTGTTGTTACCTTTACAAAATCGCTGACCCGGACGGCAGGTCAGGTTTGTTCAGAAGTTCCTGACGCATGCGCAATGTCATTTTACAATGAGAAGAATAATGTGCATGCCAGATCTAAATCGGTTATAGTTAGGGATTAGGACTTGCGTAGAAGTAACGTATGTAACCTAAATTAAGAAAGAAAGAACAGATAATTTAGCTGCATAGAAGACGTGTACGGACTAGGGATTGCAATTGCTGGATCCCTCATCCAGCAACCCAGCTGGATCCAGCGCATTTTTTGGCCGGCTGACTCCGGCACCAGGTGCCGGATCCAGCGCTGCGGATCCGCAAATACTTAATTAACTTTCTAAATAATGGCGCAAAAGTCTACGTTGTCGGCGTTGCCGCTTTGCTACGTGCGCTATTGTTCAGCGGCAAGAGTGACGTTGTCGTTCAGTGTGGTACGTGCTACACTCCCTCTCTATACCGCACCGCCCGCCCTTTTACCTCTGCTGATCTAATTGCCAGTTGACTTCCCGCTCTCGCTAAATGAAGTGTCTTCGCAGTAAATAAAATAAGTAACTCCTCTCCTAGTCCTGGTGCATAATTCTAATTTACGGTCAGTTGTGACGTCAATAAATAACGTGACGGAACGATTTATGTTTATTTGATGACCCTGAAACTAACTACTGTAGAAACAGGAAGGGCCTTCTTTGCAGCGGGATATATATACAATTCATTAAGAAGTGGGTTGGAAGACAACACCATCAATACCATTTGTTTCTTCAGATCCTACTTCCAGATAAGTAAAAAACAATAACAGAAGTGATTGATTTAATTTTATTTAATCCTTTAAAATACTTTATTCAAGACAAGACTAATATTTTATAACTTCTACTCTAATTCTATTAAGGAAAAGTTTTTAACTTTTATTCTATAAGTGGTTAGTGGGCAAGGCTAGGCAATTTTATTGTAAAAATTGGTGAAAAACTACCTAGTTAGTTAAATAGTTAATTAAATTAATGAGTATCAGTATCTTAAATATATGATGATACGAATGTATGTGATTCGTGATTGTGATAATAATAAATAACTACTAGACTACTACTAATTACTTACTACTACTTTACTAACACTAATAATTAAATTACTTATAAATAACTACAGACTGATATGTAGAGCTTATATAAGAAAACTGGTAAGACTGATAGCTTTTTAGCCACTGATTATCCGTCCTTACATTATTATATATTATTATAAATTAATTAGTTGTATTACTTTTGCTATTACAGTGATACCTCGGTTTTCGTCGATAATTCGTCCGATAACAATCGACGAAATCTGAAACCGACGAAAACCGAGACAAATTTTTCCATAGGAATAAATGTAAATTTGATTAATTCGTTCTAGAGACTCCAAAATACGCACCAAAAACACATTTTTTAGAAAATGAATATAGCGTTTAATACTAAAAACAATAAAAAATGAACATAAAATGAATATATAAGACTAATATAATAAATAAATGAACATTTAAGATGTTATTTATCTTTCTGAAGACTCTTCTTCGCGTATGAAAGACGGCGAGGAGTGTTGGAATCAACGATCGAAATTATTGTTAAATACTATTCGACATTGTCTCCGAAACAGAATCGCCATCTAATTGTTTTTGTTTGATCCAAATTAATAATAACTGTTCAAAATTTTCAATTGTTTCAGATCTCTTTCATCAGTACATTTACGTTTTTCGCTACATCAGCCTCCTTTAACGCTTCCTTTTTCGACACAATAGAACTTATTGTGGATGGCGATTTCTCGTACATGCGACTGATTTCAGCAATCTTAATGCCGCTCTCATATTTTTCTATGATTTTTTTTTCAATTCAATCGTGTTCCTCGCCATCTTCTTCAAAGGCCTGCCGGCTCTGAAAACTTTCTTCGGTCCCATTATGGAGCTAACAGTGTCAAGTTACTAAACTTAATGTGCAAAAAATTGCGACCGAAACCAAAGTGCCAATGATTGCTAATTGTTCGTATCACATATAATTTCGTTAAAAAAAAACACCTTACGATGCACTAACACTTTCGAGTATCACGCCCTGTCGTTGGCGAGACGATGCCTTCTCTTTAACCAGACGAAAGCCGCTTCCATTCTCCCGCCTAAATTGTCTTTATATATGCGCGACGGTGGCCAGCGGTCCTCCAATCAGCGTCCCCGCTCGTCTATAGCTTTCTCTTTTAAATCCAACGGATTGTACGGAACAATCATATTGGTCCTGGGGACCTATTCTGAGTAGTATCGTTAAGCTAACGAATACGATAAAAACCAGTTTCTATCGGAACCACGTGATTCGCGTTTAATCAATCGTGAAAATGCCATTCTGAGCTGTACGTTTCGTTTTCGGTTCCGATAGCCACGTGCGATAACTAAGCTTTTGTTATCGGTCACTCTCGAGCTGCCGTTAAGAACGTAACGAAAGTGAAAACAACATGGCGTCTTTTGGTGTAAGAATGATTTTACTTCACGAGCAATTGGAGAGAGAGTTAATAAACTATATTGTTGTACTGTTTAAAAATAATTATCTTAACTGTTTATGAATATTGATGGATAATGTAATTGCCTTCTTATTAAAATTTACAGTAAGTAGCTACAGCATGAACATTATTTCTAAGAAAGGTTTCATTCGCATATGTATAAATTAAAATGATAGTCATATATTTATATTCAAAATTATCAGTTACTTTTCGCCATCTTTCTGGATCTTTTTGTGAGCCGACTCTATCGGAATTCAGACGGTCGGCTATTTCTTGCCACAATTTCTGGCGATCTTTTACGGTAAAGGGAGCATCTAACTTCCCTGACATTAATTTAGGGTTGTCTTCCATAAAATTAACGAGCATCTCGAACTGGCGACTTGTAGTTCGCTGGCTTCGTTGTCCTTTCTTCGACATTTTAAAACAAAACTATTTCACTAGCGCTGATACACGACAATGCTAAAACCACGTGCTTCGCTTAGAAAATGGCGGGTTGAGATCACGTGACAAAAATATAATGTTAACTAAACTGTGATTGGTTAAAGCGTAATAGCTGTCGATAGCATGGAACCCGGACGCATCTCGACCGACTACCCGTAGCGAAACCCACTTAACGTGGAGCACAGAATAGCGATTTGTCTAAGGTTCGTTAACTGCCTTTCGCTAAGGGAACTTATCGAATGTCCCGTGTTTCGTCCTCGTTGAGTTATCGGAAGAGCTCAGAATAGGTCCCCAGATTCGACCCATCCTAACGAGACACGAGCCACCACGACAAACAGGAAATGAAAGCAATCGAATTGTTTCGCTAGACGTGCGGGTTAACGCTTGCACAACGAGAAACAACGCCATACTACAGAAGAAAACGTGAGTCGTCCTCTGATTTCGGCGAGGTCGCGTGGGCACACCGACGAAAACCGAGACAAATTTTTCACGAAAAAGATCGACAAAAAACCGAAACCGACGATAATCGAAGTCAACGAAAACCGAGGTTTCACTGTATTTAACTTAAAGATTACATTATAATTATAATCTAACTAAACATTCAAGTTAATTATCTCTATCTCAAGTGTTAAACCGAACCAAAGTTAAGTTTACTACCTCAATGTGTAAGAAGTTTTACTGATTTATAGTGACCAGTCTAAATAATAAAAGTTTCTTACGTATTTAAAAAAAAGTGTTTTTTTCCTTAAAAAATCATAAATTGCTGGATAGATAGATAGATAACACTTTATTGCACCAAAAATACATCCGCGCTGGATCCAGCTGGAATGATGACACTGCTGGATTGCGATCCCTAGTACGAAGTACAAGCAGAAAGAAAAAAAAAAAAAGGTCGAGAGGGAGGTTGCGCGTCAGCGTAAACAGAGTAGCATGATGGAATGGCAGATGAGTTTCAGTAAGTATGAGGTCTTTCGCTCTTCAAATGGTGTAAATTCATAAAAAATATTTGGAAGAACTTTATGTCGTCGTAATTTCACAATTTCTAGGAAATTCCCGGACGAAATTAATAGTTCATCCGAACAGTGAGTCAATTCCCGGACTGTCCGGGTGAAAACCGGAGGGGTGGTAACACTATTTCTTACCTATATTTTTATTTGATAAGTGAGCGTTTTCGGCAACAGACCTGTATATTTTTGGATTTTTGGAAATACGTCAACCGAGAAAAATATCCCAGTATCACCAAATGTAGCGAATATATTTATTCTTGTTTCGGATCTTCATACCTGTGTGAATTGCCATTTTCATACTTAACGAAGACTAAACAACATTCTGTCTTGACTGATTCCCATACTAAAGACTCATTATTATTATTGTAAAAATTCGAATCCGCCGGAACAAAAATTTAGCAATAAAAATGTTCTATTGTATGTTTCCCACGGAGTCAGGAATAAATCACAAGGAACTAAATCCAAAATGTGGTGGTTGGTAAAGAAGAGTAACGTGACCAAGAAGATAAAAAGGGAACAGAGAGGAAACGGGGGCGGTTACACAGTGTCTGTCTATTCCTATCAAGTCCCGTTACGCAGTGTCCGTCCGGAAGGAAGCCGACGCCGGAGAGAAAGACCGAGTCGAGAATACTCTTCCGAACGAGGACCCTCGTTCGGAAGTTTAGGGTACCCTCGATAGAGCGACGGCGATATTCGAATATCGCCGTCGCTCTATCGTCGGACCCATCCTTTTCCTCCACTCGCGTAACGCGTAACAAATTTAACCCGCCATCTTGACCGTGGGCAGGTCTCACCGACCTGTCAGCCAAAAAAAAAGGTACCGCTCCGTCCACTTCCCGGTGAACCCACATTATCTTTGTCAGGATATGCACCTAATTATGTTTCCTTGGTTATAGATGTGCAAACTCAGTTCTCCCATTAATGTTAAGGTAATAAAATAAATTCTAAATCTGTCTTTATCTGTAGCTAATTTGAATTAATAAATATTGTTAATAATTATTCGTGTTGTTTTAATTTCCCTGGACGTGAGTTTTTTGGCCCGTTAAACAAGTATGTTGCTTTTAACGTAGGTAGATATACGGGGTGTTCCAGTACGAGGTGGACTCCAGCAAATTATTGATAGATTAGCGAAAAGTATGCCTATAAATTTTATATCATTCTTCCATGATAAATTTTCCTGGCCCAAAAAAATCTCGAAAGTAAAATCTTATAATCAAATTATCAGCTATACTGTGCACTTTTATAACAACTTTTTCATATTTACGAATAAATAGTACCACAACTTATACATTGCAACTGATAAAAAAAATTAAATTATGTTTTAAGTTACTAAAAATATATCTTGAAAAAGTATCCAAAAATCGATGTTCTCAGGTACCGCCTGTACGGAATGAACTCGTAGCCGCAAATTTGGGTCTGGAAATTTATTTTCTTTATGAGCCTATATCTCGAAAATTCCCCCCGCAGGGGGGAGAGGAAGAGCATTAAGTCCTAACCTGAAGATCGGCTTCTATTGTACTATTTTAGATGTGATTTTTTGTTTTTAATTACGTTTAGTCTTCATTGAGTACTTAGGGATATTAAGTTGATAACATTTCAGACATTGATATAAATAGTTTTATATATTTCGATTTTTTAACCAAATGTTCGAACCGTTTTAAATTCGAATTTGTTATTGCATATTGGTTCGATTATAGAACGATTGTAAACGTTCCAGAAAATTTATCAATTTAAAAACAGTTGGTTTGATTCTCAGCAATTCTCAGCGGTAGGTGTTATATAACAATTTACTATGGTTGTTGAAATATTGAATGTAAATAGGGTTTGCTTGCAAAATCCGCGCGAACGAAATCGCAGATAACAGCTGGGAGATGTGTGAGTTGAAAGTGTTAAGAACGGAAGTGTTAAGAGAAAGCGACGTACAAGATTTACAGGAGCAGATGCGGTTTTATGCGTTTTTGCAGGAAATGGAACATATTTTTAGACCCATCTAAAAATTCTCTAATTAGTCTCTGGAAACAGTGGGACCTAATTCTTGCATTCTGTGAAAACGGGTAAGGTTGGCTATAACATAATAATCTTAATCTTCGCTATTGTTATTTTTTGCCCAAGCAATGCTGGACTTATCTGCTAGGAAAAGAAAAGTTTTCTAACGCATGTCTTTTATATTAAATTAAATAAATTTTATGGGAAATTTTTTGATTTATTTAAATTACGTAGCTAATCGCAATATTGATATTCGTGTCCGGACTATATTGACAAGTAACTCTTAGACATAAAACATATTATATTTTAATGTCGATCTGAACAAAGACGTACTAAAAGAATTATACGATTTAATATCATTAATTTTTACGGTACCATCTACCGATGGGTATGTCGAGCGCAGTTATTCGACCACGAAGCAAATTCGTACATTGGCCACAAAAACTCGCTCGGTCAGAGGAAAAATTGTCGTCGCTAGCCTTGCTTTCGATAGAAAAAGAGCTTTCAAATACGTTGATGGAATCGACGACCAGCGACTTTTATGATAAAGTAATTAACGACTTTGCGGAAAAAATCGCCGAATGCCACGCATGTACGCTAACGAAAAAAAAATTGGAAACTGTTGCCCCAGACCATCACTGACGAGCGATTAACTGATTGTCCCTGTAAGTCGACTGTTTACAGAAACACAGCATCCCTATCATCAAATGTCACGTCGTGTTAATTCGTGACGAGATATCAATATTTTTCTGCAATTTTCTGCTTATTTGTAAAAATAAATAAATAAACTTTGGTTAAGACATAAAGGATATAGTCAGCAGTTCATTTATAAGACTAGAATGATCAGTTATTTATCAAATTATCATACATTGTTACATATTAATTTTAATCAATATTTTATTTAAAAAGTCTTATGCTTTTAACCATTATAAAATGACAGACAGCTTAATTTTGATTAATTAATTAGTACTATCGTATTTGCCTTTGTTTGTTCCAGTGTTACCTTTTTCCTGTCTAACGTCTCATTTAAAAATAGCTCTCTAGGGACCGGTCACAGTGATGGGAAATGCAGACCACCTAGCAAAACATTTTCTGAAAATCGAGTGTTTAACTTTAAGACTGAAAGTTACACTGTCTACAGCACTATGATAGACGTGACGGTAAATTACCAGACATTGAAGTAATGGAATCTCCAGTGCAATTTTAGGGTTCTTTTTACGTGAAACATAATTATTTTATTATTTTGTCGTATCATTAACATTATTATTTGTATTACTATGGTATACCATTACTATTATTATTCCTTACGTTTAAAGCTTATAGAACTATAGATTTTAATATAGTGACGTCATTTCTTGTTTTGCTAAAAAAAAACTAACTTTAGATTTAACCCTTTTATGTGGTAAAATAAAATTTTTATTTCTTAATATTTATTTTCTCATATTTTCGTTGTTTGTTACATATTATGACTCCACATTCGAATAATCTTCACACGTTACTTGCGCTTGGACGAATAACACAAGTCTGACATGAAAATTGAGTAGCATTGTCGCAGCATATTCTTTAATTATTAATTTTATGAACAATTTCCTCGTACCCTTCTGTTCGCTAACACGGAGAGGGTCAGAAGTACGGTCCGGCCCTCTTTTTGTTAGCGAATCAGTTTATCAGAAGCGGATGCACGTGTTAAAAACAGTCGATTTTCCCTATATGTAAATTAACATAGCACACTCTCGGCCACATAAATTTTGAGTAAATTTCTTGAATTTCTTCAACTTTTTAATTAAAATTTCTTTACAAATCTAGAATTTTAACAAATTTTTTCTATGTTGTAAAAGCAGACCCTATTCTCTAAATGTAGGGAAATTTCCTTAATTAGGGTTCTCCTCGCTAGGTGGTTCCCTTCTCGTTCAGGAATTTATTCTTAGAAAGGATTTAGACCACGTGTACAAAGGAAACAAAAGAAACAGGAAGTTGACGAAAACAATAGTCTAGTGTTAAGGCACTCTCTCTGTGTAAACGAGGTCTATATTTCTTTTTTTTTCAGATTGAAGAATACTCGGGAATAAAGAATAATGTAATTTATCTTTTCTAATAAATGAAAGTGAAAAAAAAGGAACTTCAGAATGAAGCCAGCTTAAATTACAGTGAAAGAATCTCTACAATCAAGGTAAAAAGTAACCTCTTTTGTGAGTAGTAGCGATTTCTTTATAATAAAAATTAGTGATGTAACGAATATTCGGTTACTACCCGGTATTCATCCTATTCGGCCGAATACCGAATACCTAAAAACAGGAGTAAGAAATAACAAAAACACAGTAAATTAATCATTTTGGTAACTTTTATTAATACTGAACATTAAATTATAATTATTAAAGTTAATAAGAAATAGCATCTAACTCTAGTATTAAATTATTTCGTAATTAAATAGTATTATAGCCTTTATCTAGCCCGATATCTTATGGCATTGATGGCGTGTAGGTTAGAATGTATCGGGCATTAATGTTATTGTTTAGTTAATTATGTTATATTCGTATTCGCGTATATTTTAATATTTTTTACGATATTTTAAAATGATTTACGAAACGTTTTATTGAAACTTATCGTATTTAATGAATGAATTATTTATCTATTTCTAGAAGATCAGTAACTAATATACAATTTATTTTTATATATAAAGCAAAGAATGAGCATTTCTCATTATATACAAAAGATAACATTTGAAATCATGTTAATTTTAAAAATATTGACAAAAACAATAGCAACAAAATATCACAAAACTTCACAAATAGAAACCCCCCAATATTATATTTGAACTGTTCCACAACTGGGGAGAAACTAGACCATATGTCTCCACTAAAGTGTATCCTTAGGGTACTATTCAGTCTACAAATACGTGGTAAAAACAAAATTTTAGTGCTTAATTAAAAAGTTAAAAAGATCGATTGCAAATAAAATAACTTATAAGTCAAAATTTACATCTAAATACCAACAACTGCCGAATCATATCGGGCTATTTACGGCTATTACATAAATTATAAAGCAATTTGGCACTAGAGGTAGACGTTAGGCTCCATCTCATATTAACTTTAATAATTATAATTTAATTAATTAATTTAAATAATTTAGACCTACTGGAAGAAAAAATCGTAGTGACAGCGAACCAATAGAGAGCAGGGTGCGCGATTCTTGCCATAATGCGGTTTGCGCGCAAATTTTCGTGCGTGCATTAATCAAGCCGAATAGTTTTGACAAATATTCGGCCATTCGGCCACGCTCCTGGCCGAATATTCGGTATTCGGCTGAGGCCAAATTTACTATTCGTTACATCACTAATAAAAATGAAACCTTGACCCATAATTCTGTTAGATATTTGTATTTCATTTAGTCTTAATGGAATTATTTTTATTTTTAGTGTTATTTATCAATTTATATTTAAATTTTTACGTCTTTTGAAAAAAAACAAGTAAATTTCATATTATTCAATGTTATTTTCGCATGAACGAAGGTTGTTGTAATTTATATTTAAAAGCTTATCATACACAGCAATCGAGTATACAATTATTTAAAATTGTAATAAATATTATAATTAGCAAAGTGTAATAAATTGTTCTGAAATACTCGATTGCTGTGTTTGTTAAGCCCTAAAATATAAACCGAAAATACGTAGAATAATAATAATTTAAAGGCATTAAGCAGAGTTATTAATATTAAATGCCATATTGTTTATTTAAAATTATCGACAACGTTTAAATTAAATGAAATTATATGAATAAAAATGAGCTTAAATTATGTAAATACTAAAAATTTTCCAGTCAAGCACGACTGATGCTTCTTATGAGAAAGAAACGATTGAAGCTAACGGGTTTCTTAAATCGTGACTTCTTCTTGGATAATACGTTACGTGGTCAGGACAACATTTAAAAAAAAAAATTTAATTGAAGCGAAAGAATGCCGCTGAGCTTTTTTAAGTTTAAATTTTAAATTTAATAAAGTAACTTTAAAATACGCCATTTGCAAATATATTTAAACTTGCAGTAAAGGGAAACTCCGTGGTGAAAGGTGAAAATCACGTGGCCACTGAGGTCACTGCAACACTGCAACGTAAGTACGACGCAGATCCGAAATCGATAAAACGTTTATTACGTAGTTAATATTTCCGCAAAATAATTGTCGTATATTTTCAGCCAGAACATAAAACCATTATAAACGAAATTTCATGTGCATTGGACAAAACTTGCAGGAGATAAAATAGTTATTTATAAATAGGCTTAAGCCTAGTTAGGCTTAACTAATAGGCATATTTTTCCCATGCTGTTTCAAAGTTCGGAACGAAAACTGACAGATAGGTTTTCGTCAGTTATAATAACTGACGGAACGAAAACTGACAAGTATAGGTTATAATAAAATCTTTGTTCTATAGCCAATCCACATCTAAATTCCACGTCATGTGGACTAGTTACGCGAGCAAACGTTGTGTAGTTTGCGGCTGCTTCGTGCTCGAGTAGCTCACCTAGCAAAAATGGCCCATAGCATCATGGGAAAAAAGGCGGGGCTTAGGAGCGCGACCGAGAGTACGCTAGCTCTTGCTTCCTGTAGTTTGCGGCGGCTCTTAAGAATTCCATTTTAAAATAGAAAAGTAGAGAAACAAAATTACGTAACAATGGTCATGGAACATATCACATTTACTTCAATTTAAAATTTAGTTATTAAAATATTCAATCTTTTGATATATCTTGTTGGATTGTCTTTTCTTTTTAATCCAGCTTTCAACCAGTTTTGCAGTGAGTGTCCATTAATAGGATTTCTGTGGTGTTCACAAATTTTCTGATTATTGTTGTTCCAACGTACTTTTCAGTTCATTTATAGTAGTGATTTTTGAGTCTTCGATCTTTCCATCTAATTTCTTTTATAAATATCCAATTACATTTCGGTTTATAGTTTGTCTGTGACTCATTCAATTTTTGCCAACAGTACAACAGCCACTTTACAAAACCCGTGTTTTGGATGATTATCATGATGAAAATGTAAGATATTCGAGATCCGAAGTTTTCCAGCAGAAGTTTTTACATTTTCTAATGAAATGTATTGATATTCTTCAAGCATATTTCCATCATTAAACACGTCTTCTATCTCTTCTATCTACTTAGGTCGACATCCACGCCCACACAATAACACTTCTTTCTACATGTTTAAAGGAAAGCTTGTGCCAATTGTTATTTTGTTTGCAGTTCGACCAACAGAGCCAAAGATGTTAGATTTGCAGTCGACTAAAAGTATTACGAACTTGAAGTAACAGTTTTATTCCAATTTAGAGTTATTTTTGCCCGCCATTACACTCTGTGAAGATATTTTTCGTATAGACATGTTTTAAAAACAATTTTCAAAAAATTCACGAATGACGCATTATCACAAAAAAGTTAAAATTTCCAAAATAAATTTCTGAAAAATTTATTGTTACTTTTGTAAATGCTTAAACTGTTCATCTGTAAATGTCGAATAATTTAGTAATAGAATATATATATTTTTAAAAATTTAGCGTAGAGAATAGAAATTTTCTTCACTGTACAATATACTTTGAAAATGAATTTTTCTGATATTTCAAATCGTTTTATTTTATTTATTTATTTTTTATTTAGCTGATCTTCACCCTGAAAAAATAGAAAACAAAAAGTGAAAAGGAGAAGAACGAAATTCAATTTTTGGAAAAATGAAAACAATGATTTACTCTTAAGAATTTGTATTATACATGTTCCAACATTACGAGTTCCTCTTACGAGAACGATTTATGAGGGAAGTATACTTAACACAAGGCTTTTAAATATACAATATCCTTATCATCTGAATCTAAGATATTACATAACTTTACATTTAAAAATAAGAATGAATACGAATATGAATAATACATTTCAAAGTTAAATTCATGTAAAATTAAATTTTATGCAATTAATTTTATGTATGTTGTTATTACTTTCAGACGTTCTTTGGATGAAACAGTGAATGAAGTTTTGAAGAAAATGTTGTCCAAGATTATAACAAAATTGTGTATTAGATACACTGCTTTATTTACATCAGAGCTCTTCGTTTAAAAATATAAAAGAAGCGGAAGATCCACTGCAAAGATATAAAAAGAATTCATAAAGATATAAATACACGTGGAGAATGTTTTACAGAAATTGTTTACTTTAATGTCATCCCTGATTAGCTGTTGTGAAAAATATTAGTAACATAATACATTTATGGTCGAACTTTGTTACTTCTAAAATTACTCTTTTGTGTATTTATGAAGAAATTCGCCTTTAAATATAAAACTATTATTATTTAATTTACTATTATTATTGATTTTAATTATTGTTATTATTTAAAAAACTTTCTGTTATACATGGATAAAATATTAATTTAAAAACAATTTTTTTTAATTGCAGGAGAAAGGAACGAAAAGAAATTTTCATGTGAACACTGTAAGAAGAATTTCAAAACTAAACAAAATTTGCAAAGGCATGAAAAAATTCATACAGGAGAAAAGCCGTACAGCTGTGACGAGTGTAAAAAGAACTTTACACAAAAGTCCGACTTAATTAAACACCTTCGGGTCCACACTGGAGAAAAGCCTTACAGCTGTGGCGAGTGTAAAAAGAAGTTTTCAGAAAAGGGAAGCTTAATTAAACACCTACGGATCCACACTGGAGAAAAGCCTTACACCTGTGACGAGTGTAAAAAGAAGTTTTCAGAAAAGGGAAGCTTAATTGCACACCTTCGGGTCCACACTAGAGAAAAGCCGTACAGCTGTGACGAGTGTAAAAAGAACTTTACACAAAAGTCCGACTTAATTAAACACCTTCGGGTCCACACTGGAGAAAAGCCTTACAGCTGTGGCGAGTGTAAAAAGAAGTTTTCAGAAAAGGGAAGCTTAATTAAACACCTACGGATCCACACTGGAGAAAAGCCTTACACCTGTGACGAGTGTAAAAAGAAGTTTTCAGAAAAGGGAAGCTTAATTGCACACCTTCGGGTCCACACTGGAGAAAAGCCTTACAGTTGTGACGAGTGTAAAAAAACGTTTACACAAAAGGGAAACTTAATTGCACACCTTCGCGTCCACACTGGAGAAAAACCTTACACTTGTGACAAGTGTAAAATGAAGTTTTCAGAAAAGGGAAGCTTAATTAAACACCTACGGATCCACACTGGAGAAAAGCCTTACACCTGTGACGAGTGTAAAAAGAAGTTTTCAGAAAAGGGAAGCTTAATTAAACACCTACGGGTCCACACTGGAGAAAAGCTTTACAGTTGTGACGAGTGTAAAAAGAAGTTTTCAGAAAAGGGAAGCTTAATTGCACACCTTCGGGTCCACACTGGAGAAAAGCCTTACAGTTGTGACGAGTGTAAAAATACGTTTACACAAAAGGGAAGCTTAATTGCACACCTTCGGGTCCACACTGGAGAAAAGCCTTACAGCTGTGATGAGTGTAAAAAGAAGTTTTCACAAAAGGGAAGCTTAATTAGGCACCTTCAGATTCACAACAGACAAAAACTATATGAATGTTAATTATATCCAGCTAAATTCATTCTAAATCATGATCTAAAATTACATTAGAATATTTACACTTTGAAAGTTTGAACTTGAATTAATTTTTTTTTTCTTTTGATGTATAATGATCGAAATGTGTAAGCAAAATTGGTTATAAATTAAAATGATGTTCTTCAAATATTCGAAAAGTTTCAACTATAAAACATTACAATATATAATTAAAATGTCTTTATGTAAAACTTTCTCGAATAAAATGTCGTTCCATCGATACTTGCCTGTGTTAATTATAGTATAGTTGCACCAGTAAATGATTAATTAAACAACTTGATAAAAAAATTTGAATATAATTACTCAAAAGACATTTAACATAAGTACAGTGAAACCTCGGTATACATCTGCTTTAGAATATGCCCAATTCGGAATACGTCTTGTTTTGACGAAACAAATTTTGCTCAGTATATGACTTAATTCAATTATATGCGCCATCTATGAACAAGTAGCACTATCGGTGTACTAGACCACATTAGACGTTCGCGGTGCTACGGTTTATAACTTTGTTAAATTTCTTCTGATTTTAATTTGTAAGTAAAATTTTTATTGTTTTTAGTAATCATGAATTGCAAAAAGGCAAATGAAAAGCAATAGAGAACTAAAAAAATGACTAGAATCACAACGGAACTGGAAAAAAGAGATTGTTTAGAAATATGAAAGTGGCATGAATGTCGAGATTTAACTGTTGCATACCGTATTCTGAGAACAACGATATTGAGAATCGTAAAAAATAAAGACTTTATTAAATCTGCTAACGTTGCAAAAGAGGTTAAATCAATTTCTAAACAGATTATTAGTGTTCTATAAGCGCAATAACGATCACTTGGCACAATTTACTTCTTTAACATCGTTGACTCTGTACATAATCTTAATTTTGGGTGAAAGATACGGTTTCTGTTTTTTCAAATTCTTTTGCAATTTAATTATTATTATTGTTGTTGTTATTGTTTCGTTATAGAACAAATATAAAAAATACGACACTGTTTCAAAAAGTGGCAGATCATTAGTATCTAAGAAGAGTTTGATTTGATTCGATTTGATTTTGACTTAATGATTTAAATAATATATTACAATATACTGTAATAACTTTAAAAATTTATAATAAAATTTATTTTTTTTTAATGTGCTCAAACAGTGTTTAAATTATTTTACAACCCCATTAATATACTATATCAAGAGAGGTTTTTTTTACGTGAGAACGGATTAATCATTTTTACATTACTTCTTATAAAAGTTGGTATACGTTTTATTCGGTATAAGTCCAAACATCAGAAACGGATTAAAGTCGTATAACGAAGTTCCATTGTAATGGTCATTGCACGTTACCAAGAACTCGCACTACTCATTCAGAAAATGAATTTTTAATTTTCTGTAAAGTTATTAAATTAATGAAGTGAAGTTTTTAAAATTTAAAAATTACCAGTGAATGACCATATGCATCTAGTAGTTGACTAGCTGAAGGCTAGTGAACGATCGCATGTGACTAGTAATAAATAACTAGAATATTAGGATACTATATGCAATTTTATAGCACTGTACAAGGACGACGCCAGCCAATGGGTAAGGGGGGGCAAGATGATGTAAATTGATAGAGGATATGAATTGTATGTAGGTAAAATAGAAACGATTCATAAAGTTTTAATCATTTATTATGTACCGGGAAAGAAATATCTCAAATAAAACATTTTCTTTAACCTACAAGAAGTCTAAAAAGATTATTTTAATTAAAACTTAGCATTTAAAAAACTTTTTCGAATTTCTAGGGGAGGGCAACTGTCCCTCTGCCCCTCTCCCTGGCGACGCCCTTGGCACTGTATACTATATATGTGTTAGCAATTTTATGTAATTCAGTCATGTAATTTCAGATTTAGTAATTATAATAGAAATATTGATTTTTAGAAAAGGTTTTTAATTGAAAAATATCATACATACAAAGTTATACAAATTATCAGTTTGACCATACAAAAATGTGTTTCATAGATAGTCAATATGGCAATAATTTTTTAAATTTATATGATTGTTCTCAAATGCAATGGCTTCTTTGAAATCTGATAACAAATTAAGTGAAATCTCATTTTCTATCATTTGCAGTGCACATTTACATAGTTTTTATAATTAGTAAATTAACCATGTTTATTTCTTTTCGCTTCGCAGAAATACATTTTGAATAATCCACCCTAGTTAAATAAAAAAAAAAACAAACCACATATTTCAAACACATGTTGAATTGTTTCTGATTTCAAAACATTCTTGTAAGCTTCAAATAATACAGCTGCAAAGTTAGTTTTGTAAACTGATTTTGATGATTGTTTTTTGTGTTTTCTGATAATATTTCCATTCTTATATTTATGCGGTCGAAAAACTGCAACATTACAAGACTGGAGAATATGAATTGCATTTGGCAACAAACGAAAAAGGAGAATTCTCAACACAACTCATTTATATGGGATTTATGTTCATTAGGAAGCAATAATACAGGAATTTGGACATTCTTGTCCAGAAGCCAGTGGTAAAAGACATTTGCAACATATTCATAAAATGTGGCACTTATCATTTAAACTGAATCACTTCCGCCTACTGCAAAGCCATCTGGAACTGAATCTACAATATGCTTTGGAATTCTCTTGTATGGAAACACTATCATAGGATCCACTGACTGGTCCTTTGCAGAAAAATTACACAAAACTGTGATACACTGTTTTTCTTGTCCTGATGCAACTTTATAAAAGTTATATGCGTTAGGTCCCAGACGTTTGCCAGTTTTTAGAAAAAACAACATCCCTGTTTCATCTGCATTGAAGATACGGAAAGAATTTTGCAGAATATCACTTGCATGCTCTCTCAAATAATTATTTATTTCTTGAAACTAATTTCTTATTATTTCTTACGAAACTGCTGCTCAACCTTTGGATATCACTTCTGCAAAAGTTTTAATTTCTATGGAAAATACAGAATAAACGTAATATGTAGATTAGGCTACTTCTCGGCATACTGGTAAGAACCATTCAGGTTCAAGCACTTGTCGCAGTGGTACCTGCTTGAAGATTCCTGCGTTGTAGAATGCCAGTTTCTGGCCATACAACCATCTGCAAACAGCCAATTTAACATCGTCAGAATGTAATTTCTCTATTCAGTAATTTCTTCAGAAGGGAAAACAGGACATCGAGCAGTTTTTTCGACAGTGTCTTCAAAGAAATGCGGCAGTTACTTTGAATCATTTCATTAACAACAGCGACTGTTTGAGGTGATGCTGCACTTACCGAACGAACTGACTCATGCTCATCAATTACACACTGACGACCATTTTTAATATTGTTGGATGAACGCTTGCTGCGAGGCTTAAGCGTCCCGTAAATGTTTAGTTGCTGGCTGGTCGTCCTCTAGCAGTGAAGTCAGAGAACAGCTTGTAGGTGTGTATTGATGGGAGCGGCGGTGACGCCCGCTAGTAGCGGAACGTTTTGATGTACTCTTAAAATAATAGTCAGGGCTTCCTGACAGGTGGAAAGAAGATTGAGGTTAAGATAGTTGGAGATCTTGGGGTTATGTGACATGATGAGAGGATAGTCGTTTAGAATTTTTTGCCAGATATTGTTGAAATTGGGGCAGTAGTCGAGATTGATGCGAAGAAGTGTTGATCTGGTCGGGGGAAGTACTACATTTGTCCGTCTCTTTAATTTTCCGGAAGAAGAGAGCGTGATTCGTAAGCAGGAAGTTGGTCCTGGCGCGATTGACGAGGACGTTGGAGGGAATGCTGGTATGCGAAGAGTCGTTCAACCAGGGGTAATTGGAGTGGTTACGGTAGTGATTCCAGTCGTCTTCCATGTTCTGTTGGTGATCATAGCGCAAGACCGCGGAGAGGTTTTCAGGTGTGATGTCGTTGAAGTTGACAGAGGTGGACTGGTAACTTTTGGTGAGGGCGTCAACCTTTTCATTGATTCCGATGACTAGATGAGCTGGAGTCCAAACAAGATGTAAGTGTTTGCCATGGCAGTAGTGGATGTGGAGACGTTCGTGAATGCTTCGATTGATGGTAGGGGAGTTGACATTATAATTAATCAAGGCAGAGAAGACAGATTTGGAATCTGTGCAGATGACGGCATTGTCGCAAGGGGTGGTGGCATAAGTGATTGCCTGCAGGATGGCATAACCCTCGGCCGTGAAATATCGCCGCAGATGATGGTGGGGATGTGGGGGATGAGTGACAGAAGGGTATCGAGGTAGGGGTTCACACTGCGAGCAGCAGACTGGGGTGAGTATGCATTAATGAGACGGATGAGAGAGGGGGTGTAGATGGTCGTGATGGTCCATTCGGGGTCACCTGGAGAGAGGGACTGCTTCAAAGATACCAGAGAGCAGGGGATTTGTTTGAGGATGTAAGTGATAAGCCCACCGTCTTTACTATGGACACGGTAGGTATAATAGGCATTGTAATTCGGTAAATTTAGGGTGCGGTTCGGTTGAAGCCAAGATTCCTGGATGAGAATGATTTCAAACATTTTTCCATGTGTCATCAGCTTTAATTTGAGTTATTTTGTTGGAGAAACTGGTAGCATTCCATTGGAGTAGTTTCATGAAAGCTTGGATTAGTTTTTGGGTGGAGGAGTTGGGGTACGTCGTCGCTGGCCTGAAGGGAGGGCAGTAGTAGGGGTGTTACATTCAGGTTCTTGTTTGGAAGTTTTAGTTTT